>NW_010396934.1:8186-13234 GCF_000710305.1 Buceros rhinoceros silvestris | reverse complement strand
CGCGTACTGAGCGGGTCCATACAAGCTGCAACAGTTCTGGGGAAAGCACGGCTCGGCGGTGGTTCGGGGCGGCTGGAGCGGCGCGAGCGACAGTGGTCCGGGGTGGAAAGAGAGTGCATAAAGACTGACTCTAGCGCGGGTGTGGTGCGGCTTTTAAAGCAGAAACGGCACGAAAGTCGAACAGACCCACGAAAACTTTTAACCAATGAAAAATGGAGATGCAGCTGACATCACATGGCAGGGAATATAACTGGTTAGTTTAAAGCAAATTTCTGAAACAGGAGAAGTTGCTAAGCCATCACAATAGGTAAGGGCTTTCATCAAAAATTTAATGACTCATAATTTTGCCTCTGGACTATAACCACCTAATCAGATAGTAACTGCTGCTAATAAGAGCAGTGTTACCATGTTAAAAATAGCATTCCCACTTCAACTATTAAAATATTTCAGAAATCAGTATAAAGGCATTAGTATAAATTTTCTGATTAGTGTCAATGCAGTCACAGTTGCAAACGCTTCAAATCATTTCCAGCTCTTCTTAGCCTCTCCTGTCAGATATCATATAGTTTATTCCTGACATTTCTTTACACATATACATAATGGCACTCCTAGTCACAGGGCTGTAATGCTTCTGCTTAGAACAACGTTTGCAGCCTCACTCCACCTGCTTATTAGTAGTGCCTACTCTTGTATGACTTTTACAACCACAGTCATTCTGGAAATGGATGCCTCTAAATGGAAATGTCAGTTCAAAGGTGCTGGCAGTCATTCAGTTCTGTGACTGTCCACTGCATTTCTTCCTATTTATCCAGTTTCTCACAAAACTAAAGTTCCTGTCCTTGAGTTTGAGAATTAACAGGAATTCTTTCCAGTTTTTAACAGGACTGAAGAAAAAAAGGTACTGATAAGGCAAGTTTATGGCTTTCCAAGAGGTATTCTGCGACCACAGGATGAGCAGAAGCAGATTGGAAAACCTTTTCAGATAATTCTGCAGACCAAACCAGCCCTAACTGATCTATGGTCAGGACAACATAACTGTAAAGTCACCTTCCACCTCTCCAGCTCTGTTCCTATCTCCTGCACTGAATGCTACTTGGCTAGTCAAGCTGAGCTGAACAAAATCCTAAGACTGTAACTTCCATGTGTGGTAGTGCTTCACAGCACCTAAGGTAAGCCTATTATCCATCAGCAGCAAATTAGAGTTTAGTTCAGAGCTAGATTTACTAGAACAAGGCATTTTACCAGGGAAATAAGACTACTGCAGAGCACAATGAGTAGTAGTTAAAATGGATTAAAAATAAAACTGAGAAACAGAAGTAATATCTCATAAAAACAGAGCTGTACACATAGATATTGTGTTCCCGCCATCACATTACCATTTTCAGCAGGGTCTGCTTTGCTGATTTGGGCTGGGATAGAGTTAATTTTCTTCATAGTACAGCATACACAGCTATGGTTTAGATTTGTGCTGGAGCAGTGTTGATAACTTACGGATGTTTTAGTTATTGCTGAAGCTCATACAGAGTCAAGGCCTTTTCTGCACCTCACACCGCCCCACCAGTAAGTAGGCTGGGGATGCACAAGAAGTTTTCAGAGGACACAGCTGGGACAACTGACCACAGCTGACCAAAGGGATATCCCATAACATGACATCACACTCAGCAAAAAAGCTGGGGAAAGAAGGAGGAAGAGGCAGACATTTGGTGTGATGACGTTTACCTTCCCAATTAACCGTTACACCTGACGGAGCCCTGCTTTCCTGAGGATGGCTCTAAACACCTGTCTGCAGATGGGAAGTGGTGAATTAATTCCTTGTTTTGCTTTCTTTGCACACATGGCTATTGCTTTAGATGTTAAACTGTCTTCATCTCAATCCACAAGTTTTCTCACTTTTACCCTTCTGATTCTTTCCCCCATCCCACCAGGGAGAAGCGAGCAAGCAGCCATGTGGTGCTTAGTTGCTGTCTGGGGTTAAACCATGACACCTACATAAACAAAACAGCATATATTTATAGGCAAACTATAGTAACAAACTGCCTTTAACAAAGGCTATTGATCACAGGCATGGGGGGCAATCCTCTCCTATTCAGATCTTTCAGAAGTTTAGTGTCTCAAACCAGCAAAAGTGTTCCTGGCAATGAGAGAGTTGCACATGCTCACGAGCATGTGTGCACCCACGTGTCTGTGTACCCGTAAGGGGCAGACACCAATCTTTTCTGTAAGAACTGGGTATGTATCCACCATTTATGCCTTGGAAAATCTCTCCTATTTTCATGTAGACAGGAGCTGAAGGATTTGAAAGTCATAATAACCATAAATAATCACAACAGGCATGGTGGGGAATAAGAATATACAAGAGATAACAATAAAGGGAATATTTTTCTTTAGAGGTGACTGCTTGTCAAATGAGTATATCATATCATTTGTTTAGTGTCTTTTTTTTTTAAATGGGGTCTGTTTTTCCTTTGTGTTTTAATTGCCAAGAATAAGAAGAGAGGGATGGATTACAGACTATTTGTAATAGCATTGACAGAGACAAGAAGTTTTAGTAATGAGAGCAAGCTAGACATAAAAGGAAAAGGGATGTTCAAGAATATGGAGAAGTGTGAAAAGCACAGGGAAACAGATATACACAACAGCTAAAGAGACAAATACATCAGAAACACACAGTTAAAATGACTGATTAGGCAGTAACGAGAATCTTGAATAAGTTAAAAAAGCACCACAACACTGGAATTACACCCTTGGGAACAGAATACATCCTTCAGTAAGAATTTCACATCTTCAACAGTAAAAAGGACAAAGCAGCGATACGCCTTCCTGATCATAAACACCGTAGATTTTCTGCATCCAGTGCTCCAGTGCAATTTAAAGGCTTAAATACTATCCCAGCTGATGTTAACAGGAATCTGTGGCATTTAACAACTTGTTAGAAGCTGGCACTGCCAATCAGGATTATACTTTAAAGAAAAGATTTTCTCTAATATAATGTGTTTAGTCACTGTAAGTACTGCAGTTATTCTCACAAGAGAAAAACGTGGCTATTTTCCCATAAGCTTTTCTCACATAATCCCCATCATAAAGTTAGAACAGGCAATGCCTAAAAGAAAAAAAAAAAAAGAGAGAGAGAAAGAAGTAAAAACTTAACTTCAGCTACCATAAAAACCTGTAAAATATTCATCAGAATTTCTGAGGCAGGAAATACAGCACATCAGAGCTAACACAGTGTGGTGCAGATGAATGGTATTCAGGGTTTAGATGCACACAGTAACTCATCTAATGGAAAAGCAGTATTTCCAAGGCTCCTGTACATCACATGCATCATCTAACAATATTCCTGCTACACACTTGTTCAAACATTATTCAGAGTCTGACAACCTTACAGGCCACTCTCTGCTGATTTTGCTCTTTCCTCGCACCGTCAGGTAGCTGCTTTGTACTCTCACACAGCAAACCAACGATGCAGTGTTTTCTCTCATCTTCTGGCTAATGCACAAGCAATATATTTTACAGCATTCATATTAGCCAATGGCACTGCAATAACAAACATTTGGGTCCTTTGCAATAAAACATATAAAGCGATTTGAATGATAAACCTCAATACCTCTGTGGTAAATTAGATGCTATAAATATTGCTGTACAAGGTAAAGTGATATGAATGAATGCCTCTTTTTGCCAACAGTTTAAAAAAAATACTAGCCTATTAATGTAACAAGGTAAATATGCAAATAAGAGATCCAGATTAATACTGTCAAATAATACTAGAACAAATATGAAATCCTCAATGTCTTTTGGTCCAGTTATATACATTAGTTATACTGGTATCCTGTCTGCAAAATGACGAATGACAAATAACCTAAGAACAAATACACCATAAACACAATTGTCTAAAAAACATTACTGTCCATTACTGTCCACTGTAACACAGCAATTATTAAACCAGATAGACATTCAGGAGCAGTTGGCTTACCTGAACATCACTTGCGTGCAGAGTTTACTAAACTCTTATGTAATATTTTATTTTTCACGTGTTATTTTTCACACCAGTATCCTAGGTGATGAGATATAGGTGGGGTTTTAAATTAAAAACATCATTTGGAGGCACCTCAGTGAACGTCTCTTAAATATGTACCTCCAAACAAGAAACCTACTATATTGTGCTTCCATTAGAGGTCAGTCCATGTTCCTATCTAGAAAGCTGTCTAGTTCTCTGTCATTTAACCTACATAATGCATGTTTATAGAGAAGACCAAGAGACACAGAATTAGAGATTTACAAACTTCAAAGCCCCTGCCCCAATTTCTTTCATTTTACAACCTGAAAAAGGGAAGTAATGTGCATCTAATTAGAGAGGACACTAACAAATTACTGCAGTTCTTGTCTGCATCTTTTTATCTTCAGTATGAAGTAGCTGAAAAATTCCTCCCCACCAACTCATAAAGAGACAATTTCTTTAAGCATTGTGGCAGAGATGATTTCTTGCTATTGTATCTTGAACTATTCCCTTTACAAGTTCTGCTCATAAATCCTGCAGAGTATCTGAAGAGAAACATAGTACTTAATAAGGGGCCAACCCTGTTGTTTGCCCGTCAAGGATCCATCAGTTTGGGGGAGGTCGGCGAGAACTAAGTGTTTGCATTTTTAACAGAATGCGGCTAATTATTAAGCACTGGCACGGCTGCACCAATGAAACATTTACAATATACTTTTGTTTTTAAAGTTTCCCACTTCAGTGCATCTGCCCCAACAAAAAGGAATCAGCAGCACTCACTCTTCAAAGAATAAAGGAGGAAGAGAAAACTCTACTCAGAGAAAAGCCTTGAAGACAAAAAAAAAAAAAAATTAGGACTCGGTAATAGGAAACAAAGAACCAAAACATGAGAAATTCTAGCAGAATGTTAACATCCCAAACTGAGCCTAATGTTCCACTCACAACTTTAACAACTCTTTGATACATAACAAAAAATATTTTTCATGGAAACGGGGTGTAAAAGAGGAGATGCATAATGTATGAGACAAAAGCAAATTATCTCCATTCCCTAAGGGAA
>NW_010396934.1:0-8019 GCF_000710305.1 Buceros rhinoceros silvestris | reverse complement strand
ATCCACTCAAGCATTATAGATTATTATGTCAAACTGGTATATTGGGATTTTTTAATTGCAATTAATATCGCTTGTAAGGGGCTTTATAGAATGAACTCAAACGTCACCAAAAGGAATTAAAATCTATCAGAGATGTGAAATGGAAGGTTAGGTTAGCTAAGGGGGAAAATGCTGGAACATACTTTCCCGGAATACGAGAAGCAGGGCAGAAAATTAACAGAAAATCATACCAGCAAGGCATGAACTTGGAAGATTATGAAAACAACAGACAGGATAATAGAAATTGTTCATTGCTAAGAACAAATATGTGTGAAGCAGCCAGAGACAAAGCCCAAGCTTCTATTTTAGCAATGCTTATTTTAGGATTGTTAAATGAAAGGGAAGAAAAAGAATAATCAAGATTCCCATAAGCAGAACTCAAAGTTCTGGATGTCCTATTTGAGACATCACAGGGAAGTATAATTCAATACATATGATGCTCAAGCCTGCGATATTTTTTTTTAATATAGAACTGCTTGCAACCCTTTGTTGGATATTATTTTGCAATCTGTTTTATTCTATATAACACGAACTGTTATAGAAGTCACGTAATAATCAAAGATGTGCTTAGTTTCACATAACTTCATGCTGGTTTATTTATGTTTTAAACTCAGAAAAAATACTTTACTTGAAACATATACAGCTAAGTAAACAGCATCAATTTTTAAACTCTAATTTCGAAATTTATATGCATGATAGACCATTTGGGGGGGGCTGTTTAAATTGTAGTCCAAGTTGTAAATCATCCATCTGGTCATCTCAAACAAATGCTCATTTCCCAACATTTTTATATCATATTGTACCATATTATATTATATTTCTACTCCTTTTTCATTGCAAAGTTACCTTCTAGAATTACCATGTTTCAGTGACCAAACTTCCTCAAGCTGCAAATACCCAGAACCATTTTTCTAGGCTTAACTTCCATCTTCAAAACCACTCCGCTACCTGAATTTAGGCAACTTTCCCCATAAACCTAGATGGCTGTAGAGCTTTACCACAGAACAGGCACAATTCTTCCCCAACGAGGTACTTCTGAGCATTTCATTTGCTTAAGCAACAAAGAATTTTCAGGCCAAACCTGACACACTTTAGATTAAGTAGTGCTAGCGTGGAGACATCTTGATTACTCCATAGTATTTGCAGTATTCGGGTGCCTAAACGTCAGAGAAGGCTGAGAATATAGGAAAGCTGTATCTAGCACTCTGTTTATGCACAATGTGCACTCTGGTTAGTAAGTGGGCACTGTGATCTAAGGAAGAGATTATGCACATACATGCACCTACAGTCTCTACTTTGGCATTTCCTAGCTTTTCAGATGTGGACTTCACAGCCTTAACGCAATTCCTATAGCATAGTTGTTTTGTAACCCACATGGAGAATAAGCTTATTTACCTTTTCTATTTGTATCAATGTGAATTTCTGCTCTACAGTAGGCATTCTGTATGACCAGAACGTGCACATGAGCTATTCTTCCCTCATGTTAGCATTATAGCTTATCAACACCCGCTAGAGGATGAAGATGCAGTTGAGATGACAGAAGAAACAGGAGGTGTGTTGGCGAAAACCTTTTAGTTAAGTGCTAGGCCAGGTGGCAATGAAAAGCTTAGGATTAGTTTTAATGGTTTGCTATTTAAATTGTCATTAAAGTGAATCTCTAGAATAAGACTGCATTTGGACTACGTACTGTGCAACTGTGAACCACATTTGGGACAGAATGGGAACAGGATGGGCTTATAAGTGTACTCTGTCCCTGCTTAATCTCCTCTAGGCTTCAGATGGTTACCAGTACAATGTGTTCTCTGGTGTAAAAGGATCTGTACTTCAGACACTTTTCAAAAGTTTACCACAAAACCACAGGAAATTCAGTAGTGGTTAACAATTTTGCCTTACTTAAGACTTGTCCCATGGCACCAGCAAATGCCCAGGCTCTCCACTCTGTAAAATTTATATTCTAAACTGGA
Organism: Buceros rhinoceros silvestris; assembly: GCF_000710305.1. NCBI lineage: Eukaryota > Metazoa > Chordata > Aves > Bucerotiformes > Bucerotidae > Buceros > Buceros rhinoceros. The sequence continues at coordinate 6,016 of NW_010396934.1, read as the reverse complement.
ATCCAAAGAAATCAAATCTTCTTACCCAGGATACTCATTCGTCCCTTGTTGTGCCTTTCACCAATAAGTGAGAAAAGCATTCATGGAAATACACAAATCACATTCTGTTCTGACGTAACCTATGCAAGACTTGTGAGTGAAACATTCACATTCACTCATTATTAAATAGTACCTATCACGTACCAATATATCTGCAAATACCTCAGTGAGCATGGCATCACACCCTTCAGAAAACAGAACTCTTTCATAAAAACACTACAGAAAATACAAATAGTAACAACTAATTGGTTGCTGAGGACTTCCAGGTCATTACCCAGGCCTCATGGCATTCAGCACTCAAAAAAAAAAAATCTATTGGGTGGAACAGATGGCAGAAAAGCAGAGATATCTTTTTCATTGCTTTTGAAACGAATAGGTCTGAAGTTTCAGGAAGGCAGAATGTTCTAAATAGCACAATATACTCTCTCCTTCAGAATTTCACAACCTCATGAGAAGTATCTTCGGGTTATGTTGCTTGATGACTGACTCCATTATGTCTAATGAATGATTATGGTACTTGGAAAAGTTAAAGTATATCCAATGCTCTGTGTAAGAGGTAAACAGATGCAGACAGGAAATTCAAATGAACTAGCTTTCATGCGTTTTGTATTGTTTTAACCAATGCTTCCAAATTCTGTTGTACTAGAAAAGAGACACAACTTTAACACAATAAAAGAGATTTAAAGTTCAGGGCTTGGTATTGACTTGCAGAAAAATAGACCCCACAACCCTGGAAGGCAGGTATGTTTACTAAGGCACCTGGTGCATGGGGATCTCTCCTCAAAGCATGCACACCCACTGAAAGCAAACTCCTCCTTATATAATCAGAACCGATACATACTCATGAACAGTCAATGCCCATTCCCCGCCCACTCCCCGCTTCCCATGTAAATGAGCTGCACATGCTCAGTATTGCCCTGGGGATCTGGGCAGGGGTCTCCAGGGACAAAGTAAGTAGTCTTCCTCATGCTGAGCATGCTCAGTTTCATCAAGTCCGTCCCTGGAGGGCTGTCAGTCACTTTGTTCAGCCAGAACCTGCATCCTTATCTTTTTGTATCCATTCCTCCTATACTTATGGTGGCTCGTTTTCCCGCCGTTCGGTCACTTTGTTACCTACGTCCTCAGATTCGAGCCCGCCTGTTGCTCCGTCAATCATTTGCTCCTCCTGGCTGGCACGCCCCCATAACAAATTCCCCAACAGCGCCCCCAAGTGTCCTTTAACATTTTAACAATCCACAACCTATTTACAGTCCCCGTATCAGTATGTTAATTTATGCTATTTTCATTCCTTTAAGCCTGTAATGAATTACTTGTTAGAGAAAGCAGAGAAAAGGTACATTGCAGAAAACCCTATTGGGGCTGTATTTTAGAAAAAAAGGAAAACAGTTTGCTGGCAATTGTGTGCCCCTCAAATTACTATATCGACAGATCCATATTCTCTGGTTTATTTCCTCCCACACTATCAGACATGTTCGTGCTGGAACTTGAAAGACTGAACAAGATCTTGTACTTAGTATGCCTGAAGAGCATGGGTCTGCAGTCCACACTAATGACTTGCTAGGCCTGAGACTTGTATTGTCAGTGTTCTTGCTGGCAGTACCTACAGAGTGTAGAGGCGGGGGAAATGCAGAGAGAGGTGGAGAGAAGCAGAAAGGAAATCTCGACAGCATGGGCACAGGCAGACAGGATCAGTTTTAAAGAAATGGACAGAGATTATCTAATTAGCATACCCAAATTTTCCTGAGACCTGGAACACAAAGCAATTTCCTTGCAAGTTTTCCTCACTCTCAGCAAATACTTGTGAATTCCCAGGGAAAGCGTGTGCCTACTATTCTTACTTGAGAGAGCCTGACCCAAAGAGAACAATTATATTGCTAGTCCTTGAAGCTGCTGGATCCAGAAGTTCTCACACGAGAATTTCAGGGGGTTTCCATAGCATCTTTTTTGATCACAGAGACAAGCACAAATCATAGCTATCAGAAGGTAAGAATTGGTTTGCCACAGTAATCTAAATTCGTTTTCATGTCAGTACTTGTTATAAACGGTCCTTAATTATGTGAAAGCAAACTATTTTTCATTGCACCTTTGTCTCAATTAGGTATTTCTTCAACATGTCCCTTTATACACAAAATGTCATTTCCTATTACCTTTAAAAATACAGCCTCATGTGGTTTACACTTCTCCAGAATATATAGAACAGACTGTGTCCTACGTATTGTCATTCATACAAAGAAGTTGCTACTCTCCTATCTCTAATGAAGAATAAAGTGGGGACAAAAAGCATTGCTGATACTGATATTACAGTTAGCCAGTGACTTAATTCCCAATTCTTGTGCAAGTGGCTTTAAAGAAAACTTAACTAGCCATTAATTCTGGGCCTCACAGTGCCCAAGGTGTTAGATTTTTTTTTTTTCCTTCTCAACACCAATAATGTAGATGATTTTAAGAAATTTATTGCATAATTATTGCGCTTTTAGCATATTTCCTTCTGTGTGCTTCAAATTCTACAGAGTATTTCCAGTATAATACTATGGCACTCAATGTAATTATGCTGGAAACTATTCTCTCCTTTTTATTAAATCCATTAGGGTGCTCATAATAGGATATTGTATTCGATTCTATTTATTTTTAAATTGCTAAAATGAAATAAATGTGAATGTCACACAATAAATGTATCCTTATAAACCTCTACAAATTGGAACATTTACTGAAATGGCATGCATCTGGTTTTGCTAGAGTCTGTGCCAATTGATGTTTTTCTTTTTTCACACTGGAAATTACCTAACACAGACAATTAAGACCAACTATGGTACCACCATACTCTTTCTGCTAAAAATATTATCTCAGCAGCTCATTCTAACCACATTAATAGAAATATTTTTACAACAAGGAGAAATAACAGTCTTGGAAGAGCTGTTATGAAATCTGAACAGCACAGAAAAGTCTAAAACGTTACCTAACCAGATCTAGTCTGTTTATCATGGACGAGACCTGCAACAGCAACACTTACATTTCTCTGTTGCATATGTTGTTGCACAATTATATAAATAATTACATTTGAATCAGTGTATGTGTAAGGATTGCTGAATCTGGCAATCATGATTTATTATAAACCTGCATACATTTCAAGGCACAAACATATCATCCTCTGAGCATTCTAGATAGCAAGGCAGACGTACTTGTGACAAGTGCTCTTATCTTGTAAAGCATAGCCTTGACTTTAGTGTATTAATTGTACATGAGATGTGTCCTACTGAGACATTACAAAGCTAACATTTTGAAGGATTACTGCTGGATTAGTCATTTAAGAGTTAGGTGACTAAGGCTAAGACTGTAACTCTGACCAGGTACATAGTGCATTTACAGAGGCTGTTTATTCTCAGTTTAAAGAAAAAGTGACTTGACTGTTTAATGTCTGAGAAGCGATGAAAGCAAAACTGTGCTTTTCTTTACTCCCTGAAAGCCCTCAGCAAGATCATTACTGCATCTATAACCCTTCTTCACTCCACCCTTGATTGGCATTGATCCAGCTCTAGAACTACAGCAGCAAGCTGAGCCATCACTCAAACCACACAGGTCATAACCAGGTCACCCTGTCTACACTGGGAAGGCAGCATATTCATCCTCTGGAGAGATTCGTCAGCTTTGACAGCCAATGAATGTGTTAACACTGCAGCAGCTAAGAAGGCTTTTTTTTTTTCCTCCCGACTGGCTATGGTTCCGATAAAAAGATGCAATTGTGAACATACCGTGAGAGTCCAAAACTACTTGCTCACCCCAAGCAGACAAGACAAAGTAGAAGCTACCATTCAGTACTAATACGGATTTCTTTTCAATATCAATAGGTGACAGAATAATTATATGGAGTAAAAAAAGAAGGTTGATCTACAAAAGTACAAGATTAAAACAATAATGGTAAGAAGAAGGAAGAAGCACTGAAGAAAGGCTTTCTTCCTGGACTTCACAATGGAACAATTGTCAGCTATTTAAAATTATACATAACTACTACTACTGCCTAAAGGCATCAAAGACAACTATGATGTTGATTTTGTCTGTGCCAGAATTTCTTTAGTCAGTTAGGAAGGCTGCATGACCTTGACACCAGAACAACAAAAGACTTTGTGACATCTGCAGACTCGCACTGCCTTAGAGAAATGTCACTCAGAAACTGAATTGGTCCAAGACACTTGTAAAGACTGATGAATTTCAGCTGTTAAGCTCCTTTTAAAAACAGAGCAATCCTGAAGCAGTGATTAATTATGGAGGTCTTTCTCCTTGGCTACTCTTGTTAGCACTATAGATAAAAATACTGTAAAAGCAATGTTTTATCTTGCTTCTGAAAATCAACTATAAAAATTAAAAAAAAATGGTATTGTAGCTCTAAGATGCTTCCTATCTGAAGATCTCAAAACAATTTATACACATGGACTAAATTAGCCTGGAATCAACTGCAGATATATTTCTGACTTACATGAGGAAAACTCAACAATCAGAAAAATCAACTGAAAGGGATTACAAAGGTATTATGAAAGACCTAAGTGTTAACACCCAAATCTTTCAACCTCCTGACCCTAATACAATTTAAAAACCACCCTTTCTTCCTTCAGATAGCTGAATCGTGCCCGTTCAGAGGTGTGCAAGAAAATTAAAACATGTGCCATAGGTGTGGAGTCGGTACACATAATTAAAACATTTCTAATACCTATGGGAATGCTCTCCTTCACGGCAAAACAGGCCTCCATCCTCCCTCAAGCAGCCCAGTGAGTTCTAGCAAATGAGAGAGTAACTCCACTACAAGTTCTGTATACACAGAAGGCAAATTTTAAATCTCAGGATGCTACAAAAAACATTGATTCCTCAACATTTTGATTCATAATGCAGTTTTAAAAGGTAAATCATATATATATTTAATATATATATGTCTCACAGGTTTGATATAATGATATCTCATGTTTATTGATAACTGTTACTGTCATAATCAGTATATGGAACCGTCAGGAGACATTCTTAGGAGGTAAACTTCACCCAGTGGATTTCTTCTAGCCTGATACCATGAGCCTGCAGTCACGCTTAGTGGGCAGGGTTGACAGGAACTTAGGCTAAGCTCCTGCTATCTTGGGGTTATAAAATTTTCACTGTCTCTCCTTTCAGGTGTTACAAAAAATAGGTTGGAGTAATGCTCTGACAACCTAGTTGACATATATACATTATTACTGACTGAAGATTTTAATTACTTTATCAGGTGTTAATATGTAACATCCTCTTCCTTAAAGAAAGGTGGTAAAAAGTTTTGTCCCATTCTTCCAATTTGTTACTTAACTCAGTAATCTAATGAGAGTAAGTCTAATTAAAATTAATGGGAGTATTTCCACTGAGTCAGGAGTCTGGCTAAAGGCAGTAAGAGCCAGATCTCCAAAGTCTGGAAACGATGCACTGAATGACTTGTAAAATGGTGGTTGTGCTGCTAAAATGTAAAACATTATTTTGATTCTTTAGGAAAAGAGACCACAAACTATAGCTTTTAATTAAACATTGGTGGCTTCCCCAATACCAAAACCAAGAGATTGTTATGGATGGGCTAAATATAATTCTAGAATTTAAACCCCTCAAATTCTAGAATTTAAAAGTCAAGCTCGTATTCAGTTTGGTCTTGCTCCTGTAAGGAAGCCTAGCAAGGAGGTTCAAAGCAGACGTGTGATAGTGGGGTGTGCTACATTCACAGTATTTCTCATACTCTGAAGTGTATGCCTTTCTAAAGCAGAAAGTCTGGTGTTTGAGTTTTGATATAAAATTTTGATGAAATTCCAATTTTAAAATTATCCTGGTCTGAAAAAGTTTTGTTTATCAAGCCAGCGAGAACTGTCTCAACTTGAATGATTTGGACTCTAACAGAATAACCTAGAAATTGCTTCAGATTGTTCTAGGAAATGCTGGAAAGAAAGAGTTTGTGGTTGTTAAGAGTCGAGGTCCTGAGGTA
>NW_010396933.1:111508-113568 GCF_000710305.1 Buceros rhinoceros silvestris | reverse complement strand
ACATATATATATATATAAAAATCATATATTTGGCTTGTGCAAAATAAAATCTTTAAAAAGAAACCTTTAAAGTTGATTACAAACCTTGTTTTTCAGTACAGTCTGTGGTTATAAACAATTTCCAGTCCCAGCTACGTGCAGCGAGTAAGAGGAGCTCCTGCTGTCGCTGTTTCCAGGCAGAGCTTGTCAGCAGTTGCCTTCAACCTCTAATGCTTTTGCATCTGAGGCTTTTTGCTCAATAAAAATGAAAATGTCATCACCACAACTTGCACTGGGGCTAAAATCTTCTGCCACTAGTGGTTACCCTTCAGTTTATGTGGTTGAGATCTGTGTGGTGGCTCTAGGGTCCTGGTCTTGCTGAATTATGGGTTAAATATCCTTGCCTGGGAAGATTTGCTTAATGTAGGGATTCCTTTTTCCTGAGTGCTCCCTCCAGCAGAAGAAATGAGGAGTTGTAAAGTCAAGTGCTTGTGCTGGGAAATGCCTGCATCAGCTGTGTGGACTGAGAGAGCTTTTTGACACCTGAGTCACATTGGCATCCCTCTTCTCCAGCCCCTGGGGAAGGCAACCTCCTTCAGCTCCTCGGCCCTCACCTGAGGTGGTTTCCATCTCTTTTCTTGTCTGGCATCAGGGCTGCAAGCTCCCTGAGCGGGACACAGCCTCACCACGCCCTTATGTCTCACCCCGAACAGCCTGGCCAGGCAAAGGACCCTTGAGGATGAAGAAGAACAGCAAAGAGAGCGCCGGCGAAGACACCGGAACCTGCTGTCCTCCACGTCAACAGATGAAGAATCTCCTAGCCCTGCAAAAGACACCAGCCCACCTTCCAGCAGGTGCGTGGAGTGCTGCTAACACCATCTTACTCACGATGCTCACAGGTCACAGCTCGCTGCCTTGGTTTTCTCAACCCTGAGCCAAAGCTGCTGCAGTGGGTGGGAGTCTGGATGAGAGCTGTGGGAAGAGCAGGGGTGCAATGGGACTTTGGGCAGGAGGGGCTTCACAGGAGTAGTTATATCTGTGGTGGGCTCAGTCATGAGCCTCAACATGTCCCGTGACACAGGGAGCCTGTGTGCCAGGGTGAGGGTCAGTGCTGAGGTAGAGCTCAGGTGGGTGGTGGCCATGCTCTAGTGGGATCCTGAGCAGGTAAGAGCAGACAGACACCCGTCCCTGCAGGGCAGCTGAGCTAAGCTGAGCAGAGCATGCCTGGCTGTCCTCAACCTCCTCTGAATCTTGCAGTGGTCTTGTATGACCTCTGTCCAAGTGGGGAGCTGACCCGAGGGCTTTCCAGCGGTGCTCCCAAGGTCCCTTGCTGCAGCGAGCTGGGATCTGGAGGTGCCCTGAGATCAGGCTGCTCTTACACAACCCGCCCCACTCTCTAAATCAGTCCCGGAAATGTCCAATATTTAGGAGGTTTTTGTCCACCGTGAGACTCGTTCACGCTCTAGAGGTGTTCCTGTGTTTCAGACAGGCTGGAGTTTGGATGCTTGGGTTGGATATGGATTAAATAGGGTCTGGACATGACTAACATCATGAACAAGTCCCCCTCCCCTGGTGGCCGCACAGGCTGGCTGTGTGGTATGGCCGTAGTTGGGCCCTGCCATAGCACTGACTTACAACCAACGCTTTAAACTTAGTGGTATTTTCCCTAGTCCAGTGAAGAGCCACAGACACATGCCTCACCCAGCAGCAGACCCAACACGCTGCTCTGAGCCCACAGCTCCTTGGCACAGGACTAGGTGGATGCTGATGTCCTGGGCTGAGGCTGCAGAGATGCTCAATCTCTGCCACAACAAGTTAAAAAAAGGTTTTGATCCAAACTTGTCCTTGGAGAGCCTGGCTGGGGTGATGCAGATGAGTGTGGCTGCAAGTCCTGGTCTGCAGGCATAGCTCCAGGATGATGGTGGGATTTTTACGCCTCCCCCAGAGCCTTTCACCTGGGTGAACTTCACCTGCAGCATAAAATCCATCCCTTTGGCCCCAGGGTGCTGAGGTTTGCCACCTATTCTGTCTCTGTCTCTAGACCTCAATCCCTGGTGAAGCCGGTGTCTCCGGAGGATGGG
>NW_010396933.1:108354-111358 GCF_000710305.1 Buceros rhinoceros silvestris | reverse complement strand
AGAGGGTCTGAAGATGCAAGAAGGGAGACGGACAAGGTCCCCGATGGCTGTCACTGGAAAGCTGAGGCAGGAAAAGGAGCAGCAGGAGCCAGGGGTGGGAGCGAGCCATGTAGAGGCAGTGACGGAGCCACGTGTGGGGCAGGAGAACACCCAGGCTGCGAAGCGAGATCAGGATGCAGCCAAAGGCAGCGGGCACCCAGCAGGAGACCAGCACCCAGAGCCGGCCTTGGGGAGGAAGGTGGTGGTGAGGAGACAGCTCCAGGACAAAGAAGGACAGGGCATGGGGACACCACAGGGGGAGCAGAGGAAGGAGGTGGAGGAGACCCAGCAGCGGGCGTCCCCAGAGGTGGGGGGCTGCCGGCTCCGTGAAGTGAAGATCCTGACCAAACAGGGAAGCCGCAGCACAGAGGAGAAGACAGCCTTGGTGGTGACCTCATCTCTGGACAAGCAGGTGAGCGGGAATGGACAAGGCATCAGCCCCCAGGGTGCAAGGTCTTGGGTGTGGGGAGGACAAAGAGAGAGAGAAAGCCCAAAAGTACCAGGAGGGAAACAGGACCTGTGGCCTTTTGTGCAAGTTTTTTCTGAGAGCTGCAAATCACGAGGTGGTGAACAGGGTCCCACCCCCTCCTTTCTCTCACTCTCATGTCCTCTTCTGATCACCTTCTCTGGCAGCCCCTGCTGATTGCTGTCGTGGTTTTGCTGAAGGGGTAGTCGGGACTTTGCGTATCCAAGTGAGACAGCCAAGCTTTGGAGGATGTTGATCTCAAACTCCTGCCTCCAAATGGGCTCCCACCCTGGCTGCTCTGCTTCCTGCACCTCAACTTTCTGTGCAGACTCTGCAGGGATGCGTCAGATGTCTGCTTTTTCCTCAGCAACCATCCAGGAATCCCTCGAAGGTGGTAATACAGCTGTCTCCCACCCAAGAAGAACCTGCAGAAAAGCCAGTTACCTCTCCAACTCATGTCACCTCCATCAGGCGAACCAGCCCACGAACTGTCTCCTTCCGGGTAAGAGCTAAAGCACGTGGGAGAAAGTCCCCATTTAGGCAGTGGAGGATGGGGGAAAGAAAGGTTCACTTTGGTCTCCAGGTTATGTTGCCAGAGCCTGTTCCCAAAAGTGGGTTCAGAATCCACCCTTCATCTGGGCATTGCCGTTCCCCTTCAGTCTTGTCTCCATTTTCCTTCTCCATGCTTGACTGTGGTGACGAACATGCCCATGTTCATACACTTTGTGTTGGTATGGAAACTTGTGGGAAGTGATGAGAACGAGGAGCTCATCTCAGATTTTCTGGAGTCACAGGAATGACCATCCACCCTCTGGCATTTCGAGTCTTCTCTGAAGGCACAGGTTAAAAAAAATACCATTCTCCTGCTCGTCCCTTGTTAGAGCTCTAAGAATATCTTCAATTCTCCCCCCTCAGAAAGATATCCAGTAAAAAGTGCTCTCATAGGCTGGGGAAACCAAGAAATCTTGAGATCCTCCATGCTGTGAATCAGGGCTGACAGACTCATCTTTATTGTCTTTCGTGGTGCTTTATTAGGAATAAAACTGTTAGCACTACAAAGGGTCTTTAGTCTGGAGAGCTTTGAGCTCTGAGATAAGCTCTAGTGTGGATGAAAATGGATCTTGCTTGAAAACGAGGGAGACGGGTCTGAGACAGTTTCTCCCATGCTTGTCTTTGATAACCAAAGATGGCTCCAGTATTTCCTCTCCTTGTGTCTTTCAGATGATCTCAAGAAAAGAGAAAGAAGAAAGCCAAAGCCCTCTCACAAGGAGGTCAGCATCTCTCTTCTTGTTACTTTGGTCTTACTGGGCAGGAATCGTCACCCTTTTTTTTCCAAGGGAGGAGGAGGAGGTGATGAAACTGGTACCAGCTAGTGAGTGCCCTGGCACAGTTCTGCTGAACATTGATCTCTGCGGTGCCTGGCTGACCATGCAGCGATGCTTAGCAGAGGACAGGACAATGTCCAGCCTACAGCTTGCATTGGTACCAGATCCCACCAGCTAGCCCTTGCTGTCTCTTGGTTGATGTAGTTTCTCGTCAGAGCTGGGGTCTGCACAGGAGTGGTGAAGTGTTGGTGGTGCAGGACCACAACAGGGACCCATCCCTGGAGATATCAAAATCCACTACAAAGCTCCATAAGCAACCTGATCTGTCTTTGGTGGCCAGATCAAGTAAGTGATCCTCCACTTCTCCATGGCAAGGTTAAGACAGGAGGCTTAAAACGTCTGGAGGAACAAAGAGCTCAGGAAGGGAGTCGATAGGCTGCCCCATCTCACTTCTGAATACAGCGGGGCTTTACAGACACCTGGGCTTGCCCCCATAGGCAAACTCATGCTGATGGGGGTGAAGATGCAGTTCAGGCCTGGCAGTGGTGAAGGCAGGGAAAGCTCAGGCTCAGAGCTCTTCTCAGTGTATGGTGTGGCCCTAGTAAGACGGTGAGACCTGGAGATCTCCATCAGCAGTAGGAAATGAGCTGCCTTGGTTCACTTGGCAGATGGATGCAGGAGGAGTGTCTGGTTGGACAGGGTCTTCTCCTGCCCAGTGGAGTCCCCCAGGACCATGGGTTGAGTCCCAGGAGATCCTGTGGAGATTGTGTTCAACACTCCCCCTCTTCTTCACCAGCGCGAGTCTGAGGATCCCAGGCAGCAGCACCACCATTGGGGAGAAGCTGGAGAAGTACAACTCAGCCGTGCAGGTACGGCCGGGCTGGCGTGGGAGGGACGTGTGAGGAGGGGGAGAGAGGTGGCCTGCAACTGAGTGGGGAAGAGAGAGGCGCTGAGGTACACTGAGCCACCAGTGCTAATGGGGGTTTGAAGAAGATGGTCCCAGCAGAAAAAGGGATCGGCCTCAGGGCGTTAGGAGCAAGGCGGGGGATATCCCTTGGTGTGGGTCTTGGGGATGCTGCATGGTCCTGCTGGGGGAAGAAACGGGGAAATCCCACGAGCTGGTGATGGGCAGGGAGGGAGCAGACTCCAACAGGCTCGGGACGTAAGCCAGAAG
>NW_010396933.1:98152-108137 GCF_000710305.1 Buceros rhinoceros silvestris | reverse complement strand
CTTCCTCCCAGCGCTCAGAGGTGGTGAAATCATCCCTGAGTATTCAGAAGAGCCTCTTGCTGCACTCGGAGGGGGTGGCCAGCAAGCGCAACTTATTCGAGGCCAGCGCTCCCAGCAAGGCTGAGCCGCTCACCATCAGGAAGGTAAGGGGAGCTGGTCTGAGCCAGGACCTTCCAACAGTGTCCTGTGCCAGGACAGGCACCAGCTTTTTGGGCAAATCTTCCCTAGTTTGGACACAGCCCAGCCCAGCAGGTGGAGGTTTGGTGCTTGCCGAGTAGCAGCAGGCAGGGCTGGGCTCAGGCACTGGTTGCCACCAAAACTGCTCTCTGGCAGCGTGTGGGTTCATGCTGATGCGCTGGTATTCGAGGAGCTGGGATTGAGCCAAGGTGTAGGCTGGTGTCTGCCTGTTGCGGGTTTGCTCATTCCCCCTACGTCCCACGGACTGTCCTGGGTTACGTTCGTGCAGTGGGAGAGCTGGTGCTGTAACTCTCTGTGCCACAGGACAACTTGAAGATCCCGGGATCGGTGACATCCCGCATTAATCTGTGGATCAGCCGAACTCAGGAGCCTGCCAAGGAGGAAAAGAGCAAGGTACTGGCTTGTGCCAACACCTCAGGCTTCCTGCCCTGAGACCAGGCAGCCTGGCATGACACGTCCCTGCAACCGGGGTGGGGAGGGCTGATGAGCCCTGGGCTGAAAACATTAAAAGGTTTGAGAAGAGCTTAGCTGGGTTTGGAGGTCTGGGTGCTGCAGGGCCACCATGGTGAGCTGTTGGGGCTCTACTTGTTGCTGTGCTGTGATCCTGATCCCGAAGTGCCTGAGGCAGCTACTCCCAGCCCTTCGTGGGGTGAGGAGGCAAGCACCAGAAGGGCCTGTGTCCCAGGGGACATGCAGGAGGACTTGACCCTGCCACCAGCGAGAGAGATCACCCCAGTATGATCCCTTGTCTACCAGTGTCTGGAGGACTTGCTCTGACCTGGAGGTCACTGGGACATGAGTTCTATGCTCGGTCTTCTGGCTCTGGGCTCTGTGGGGCTTGGAGAACTGTGTGTGCACTGGGAGGTCCTGTCACATGTGGGGTCTGGAGTGATCTGTACCCCTGAGTGTATCCCAGCCCCCCAAAACAGGGAGTCTTGTAGCTGTGGGGTCAAAGTGCCCAGCTAAGGGGTCTTGGGGGTAAGCACTTTGCCACTGCATCTGCTCCAGAGACACGGACGTGAGGGAGATGGACAGGAGATCCTTTGGCCCCAGGGTAGTTTGCTGTGCTTGGAAAGGAGAGGCTCAGCAAGTCCTGGGGAGGCATCACTGTTTACAGCAATAAGGTGTTTTGCTGCTGCTCGTAGCTGAGTCTCCTGCAGGACCAGGAGGGGCAGCTCTAGCCCAGCCCTGCAGCCCGGGCTGGCAAGCCTGGGCACCCCCAGCACTGAGCTGCAGAGATTAGCACCGCCCAAACGTGTCTGTACCAGGAATCTGGGCTGGCGCTCTGTCTGCCAGGGAAGGGTTTGCTCCTGGGGTCACTCTTGGGTAAAGTTTGCAGCTCCTTTATCAGTTTTTCCTAGGCCTTCTGCTGTCCATCCCAGTGGGCTGGAGATGGGCTTGGGTTTGAGGGTCTACCAGGTGCAGGATCTCAAAGCCAGCTGTTTTTACCTGGAGCATGTATGCTTCAAGGCTTGGTTAAAGTCAGACCGGGGCAGCACTTCACGTGATGCACAGGGGAGAACTCCCTGTGCCACTTAGGGGTCTCCTGTTTGCAGGACATCAGGAAAACAAACAGCCTGACAAACCGTGATGTCTGGGTAAAGCAGCCTGGAGACACCTCTGGAGACACCAAGGTAGGCGTGGAGCTGCTCTGAAAACTGGTGCGTCCTCTGAGTGAGGGGCAGAGCCAGGACCTGCCCACTGGTGCATCACCCCCAGGGCAAGTGCAGGAGAACCAGGCTATGGGGGGAGAGGGGTTGTGTGGGACATCCAGGACCCCATGACTTGGAGGAGCCAGCAGGAGGGGACAACTGGAGGCAGCTGTAAGGCTGAGAAGGGGTCTGGGCTGGGAGAGGACTGGAAGTGCCTTGTGGTGGGATTTAGGGCATGCCTGCCCGCCACATCCCCTGTTGAGGACAAGTGTGGTCCTGGTTAAAGGACCCGCTTCGGGGGTTTGCAGCGCCAGGCCCGGCCTTACTGTTTCTCGCTTTCTTTTCCAGTTGCAATAATACCGGCTGTAACCAAGTCAGGTGATCCGGGAAAACTGGTTTGCTCTCAAGATCAAGGCCCAGCTCTACCCAACTGTCCAGCAGCCCACTGCCACGAGAGTCTCCTGTGTCATGTGTAGGTGCACCCCAGGTCCACAAGGTCTTCTGCTTGTGGGATGGGAAGGAAGAAGAATGGAAAATAATCCCTGCACCCCCAGTCCTCACTCGCTGCCTGCCCAGGAGTGCTCAGGCCTGGAGACCCCTTGCAAATACTGAAGACACACTCTGTCCTCGTTTCCCCCCAATGTTTTGGTGTTTTGCTCCTAATCTGTGGCTGTGCCCCGTAACTGTTTGCAAAGAGGATCAGCCAATGCGTCTACTTTACAGCTGGATCCTGTCAGTGGGGCAAGAAACTGCCTGGCCAAGGGAGTTTTAGCTGCATATCCATGGACTATGTCCATCCCCACTGCCTGGCTTGTGTGGGGTGAGGTGGGGCAGGCAAATGTCACCTTCTCACCAGGCTGTCACTTCTGGAGGGACCCAACCAAACACAAACAGTGTTTGCAAAGTCACACGTGCACCACTGAAGCTTGGAGATGCCTCATAGAAGATGCGTGGACCTGGTGGTTCTTCCCTCCAGCGTGCAGCCGAGCTGGAGACAGAGACTTGGCCTTCTCCACCCTGCCCTCACTGTCCCCTGCCCCCTACATGCAGCGACCCCGTTCACTTAGTGATACAGGAAGGACAGGCTGGCCATGGCCCTGTTTTGGGGGGTTTCATGGAGGTGTGCTGGGCCTCTTCTGCAAACCCTATTTCCCTCTCAGCCTTCCTCCTAAGCCCTCTGCCTGTGACTGTGCAGACCCCCCGGTCCTGGGCTGCCGAGCCCACCCAGCAGGGACGTGGGGAGCTCTCTGAGGCCAGCTATAGGGTGCCATGGGCAGCCCATAAAACGGTGCTTGAATCCTTGCGCTGGAGCCATTCAATGGGCTGGGGCTGTGCCTTGAGCAACCATTGCGGTGTCCAAATTCGGTGTGGGACTCCACTACTGCCCCTGGATCTGATCTTGCTTGCTGGGCTTTGGAAAGTCTTTGTTTTCTCTGTGCCTTTGTTTTTTCTAATAAAAGTTGTTCTTTCTAAGATGCTCCCAGTCACCTGCTCCTGGGTTGCAGCTGGGAACAGGTCACTTCCCTTCTTCTGACAAGCAGAAAAAAGATAAAAACTCAAGACAAATCTGTCCTGGGTGGGGTAAAAGCAGCCTTTGACTTTTCCCTTCTCATTTACAGCATCTTGGACCCAGTGCAGCGGCTTAGCGAACCTGGGTCGGGGGTTGTGATGGAGGGTCCTCTGCTCGCGGCAGCACTGCCTTATCAGAGTCCCTGGCCCTACAAAGTGACAGCTGGCTGGCTTGTGTCAGCCCCTTGGGCACTCACGTATCTCAGTCCGGATGGTTTAAAATAGCAAATCTCTGAGGCCACACAATAGCTTGGGCTTATATGGGCTCCTGGGGGGGAAGGGGGAGCAGTGGAGGGGGCCAGGGCTGAGGCTGTCGAAATAGCAGCTCACAAGTGTTGCATTCCTCGCTGGGCGCCGGGCACATTCCTCCCGGCGCTGCCCGCCCCTGGGTGGGCGCTGGAGCCCCCTTAAAGCCTCCTGCCCCCAAAGGGCATTTCCCAGATGCCCGCCGGCTCCCCCTCAGCTCTACCTGGGATCTCACCGGCGCCCTGCGGCAGAGGTAAGGCTGGGGCGGGAGGGGGTGTTGCCCGCTCGTGGTGTAGGATGCTCAGTGGAAGGGCTGTTGTCAGAGACCCAGCCTTTGGCTCAGGGTTAATGGTCTTCCCCAGCTGCTTGCATTGGAATCTATTTTTGCCTTGAAGGCATTCTCACGGATAAAGCATCAGGACCTTCTCCAGAGGGTTTTATTTGCAACTTGTCCAACACCTTTTGGACCATCCCGATATGTGCCAAGGTGGTTGAGAAGGATTTTTGGCTGCCCTTGTTCCAGGAGCATCTCCTAGACTCCCATTCTCTGTGTCTCTGTAGGGGACAGGAGGGATGCGATGCCCACAGGAGAGCTGGGGCACCCCGGCCCGGACTCGCTGGCAGCCCACAGAGTGGGTTAGAGGTGTGATGCTCCTGGGCGTGGTCTCACCCTGCCAAGCAGGAAGAGAGCAGCGACATGACCCATGCTGGAGAAAATGCTGGGAAATGAGAGCTCTGTGTCTGGGTAGCCTGGGGGAAAGCAGAGACAGCAGACCAGGGAGTGTTCACTCGGCCCCAGAGGTGTGACCAGCCAGCCCTGAGCTAATGGGGAGGGCGTTTTAAGGAGCAGGAGAGAGATCTTGAGAATTCAATCCACAGCAAATGACAGGAGGTTTGTTTTCAGTCAAAAATATCTGCAACGTTTCCTCTTTGTAATACACCTGCTGCTTCGCGTAAGTCTTTCAAGACAAGATTTCAAAGATTTAATGGAAAGGTTTATCTGTTACTGTGCAAGGATGGGCAAATATTTCCCAGAGCCACTTTCCTGTGTAACAACAGATTTCTTTTGTAGCTTCTTAACAGTTCTGGTTTTGTTGCTGTTCGTCAGCAAATACTCTGAGGGCTCTAGTGATGTACGAGAGAGGAGGTGACAGGAAACGTAGAAATAAGCTTTCACAAATGCATGCTGTCTTGTCGTGGGCAGGAGGGGGTCCTTGCTCTTGTGTTGTGAGGGGACCATGAGAAATCCTGGGTGCTCAGAGGCCACATAAATGACTTGGCTGAACTCTGGAGGTAGCAGCACCGTGCTGAGCCCGTGGGAAAAGCAGGGCCAGGAATTGAGATCGAGGGGATGGTGCTGGAGGGGTGTGCTTGGGGCCAAGCACCAGATGCATCAGGGGAAAGGGAGCAACAGCAGCAGAACAGGTGGTGAATGGGGCAAAGAGGGCTGAGTTCTGATGTCATTTGTCTCCAAAAAGCACCTACTGAGTCATTGCTCAGAAGTGAGGTTTGACACCCCCCGGGAGCCACCGGTATGCGGAGACAGTTCTCCCATAACGCATCTTTCCCCTGTTTGTGGATTCCAGTCCTGGATTCAGCATCTTGAATAAGCGATCCTGAAGCCTGCCCTACCCATCCGGGGTAATAAATGCTCGGCAGATGTAGCTGGGAACAGTTGTTCGCAGAGACCCAGCAGAAGCGGCGCTGCTCTGGGAACAGGTGGTTTAGCACATGGAAGTTATTTCTAGAGCTGCTTTGCGTTGTCCTGCTGCATCTCAGCTTTGCTGAGGTCTAGCACGAACAGCAGTGGTGACCAGGCTGCGCTGGCGCTTAGGCTGATGCTCAGGGCTGCTCTGGGATGCCCAGGGCTGGGGCTGATCTGGGGGCTGGTCAGAGCAGACCTGATGGTGGAAGCTAGATGAGGAGGGAGGATGAGTTAAGTCCTCCTGGCCACAGCTGGGAGGGAGGTCGTTGTCCTGGGCAGATGGGTGTGAGGGTGCTGCAGAGTCATTAGCCTGATTGCTGAGCCAGGCTGTGAATTGTTCCTCTAAACCTCAGCCTCAGGACCAGGAGACATATGCTCCTGCTGAGCCCAAGTTGCCCCTTTCCAGAGCACGCTCTGCCCTGCGTGGGCCTGGGCTGGGAGGTCTCGCTGAGATCTGCTGTGGCTTGTGCAAGACTGTAAATTTGAGATAATGGGATGTCCCCGCAAGTTCCTGCATCACAACTGAGCTAAGAATAGCCAGGGAGCAAAACAAGCTAACATTATAATTGGGTTATTTTCTCATGCCCTGAGCGACTGCAGTGCCCCAGGATGGCTGCGGGGAGGAAGCTGCGTGTCCTGGACTTGGCTCCTGACAGCCCTTATCGGTGTCGCATGAGGCTGGGTCTAATCTCCTGCCTCCTATTTGGGGCAAGATGCAGTGCTGGGAGGAGAGGGGAGGGCAGACTCTTATCTCTGTGGAGATAACACTGTTAGGGCCTGGCTGGGGACAGCTTGAAGCTCCAAGTGCTTTGGAGAGATGCAGCATCTCTGTGCCCATGTCTCAGGCGCTGGGGGACAGGCTGTGCTTGTCCTTATCTCAGATCCTAACCCCTACTTTTTCCCATCTGCCTTGAATGCTGCTAGATAACCAGGCATGTCGGACTCCGAAGAGGTTGTCGAAGAATATGAGCAGTAAGTGGGGTGTTTTAAAACACCTTTTCTTTCTCCTCATTCCTGCCTTCCTGCTGGCACTTCGGGGGGCATTGGCTCTCATCATTATGCCAGCTCCCAGCGTGAAAGGGTGGTGGGATTCCCCCCCCCTTGTGCCCATCCACACAGCTGCTGTGATCCTGCCGAGACCCCCCGCAGTGGGGAGTTCTGCCTTGGGAGCTGTCTCAGCACATACACGGCAAGGGACCGTCCCCGCATTACAGCTGCCGGAGTCCAAAGCAGTGAGGCAGAGCTGGGGAAAGCTGAGGTCCTGCTGCCACAACCCCAGCATCACTCCCCGAGGCCCATGTCTGAGGGCAGCTTTTTCTGGTGAGGGCTGCTGGACCCTGAGGTGCACCTTGGGGAGCAGGAGCTCGATCTCTGAGCTATGTGGTTATAGGGGTCAATCCAAACGTGGCGCCTACTTCTCATCCACCAGCAGAAAATGTAGATGTGAATACTTCTGTGCTGTTTAAACACGGTGACAGACCCGCACGTCTCACTGATTCGTCTGCCCCCTGTGCCCACCACCCCTTAGACACACCTGAGGACAGGCTGTGCACCTCCCCAAGGCCAGGAAAGCGCTTTGGGGCTAAGGTGGGATGAGAGATGCCCGTTTCTAGGATTACGGGCCATTCTCAAGCTGCAAACAGCGCTGTGCTCTGACGGCTGATGAAGCGTCAGTCGAGCACTTTGCCTGCCTGGGTCTTGTCCCATCCCCACTGCCACCTTCCACCGCGCCACGCAGCAGCCCCACCAGCAGCCGTTGCCCATTCCTACAAAAAACGGGGAGCCGGCCCTGAGGTTATTTAAAACTCCTCTTTGACCTCGCGTGCCCTGTTGCAACAGATCGCTGGAACTCTGCAAATGTGCCTTGTGCTTTGCAGGGAGCAGGAAGGTAAGAGGACGTGGAAGCTCCTGCAGCTGCTCCGAGGCTGAAGCTGAGAAATGATCAGAGCAGCTTCAATAACCCGCATCTTTTTCCCTTCCCTCTCTCCCATCTGCACGCGTGCTCGGTGAAGAGGAGTACGTGGAGGAAGGTAGGTGTTTCACTGGTGGTTGCAGGATCAAGTGCTGTTGGTTCCACGATTTGGGGTGGGTTGTAGTGGCAAGTTCCTTGACTGTGATGGGCAAATCACGACCAGGAAAGGCAGATGAGACCGTGTTCCAGATTTCTCGATCTGAAACATCAGTAGGATTGAACCCAGCCTGAATATTCTTGGGATCTCTTTTGTGACAGTGATCCCTTGACTCGAAACAGGGGTGGAAATGCTGGACTCGGGTGTTGGCAGAGGTGTGAGCCCAGTAACTCGACAGGCGCTGGAGCCTCAGCTGAGTGTATATTAGTGATGCTCAAGCACAAACCTCCAACTGCCTCAGCCCGATGAAGAAGCAAACCCCGTGGTGCACGCAGCCGCTCTGGGCACTGCTGGGCTAGGCGTTTGGGGCTGGGTTTGGGAGCTGGGTTTTGCTGAGCCTCTTGCTGCTTCCGGGCACTGCCAGACAGCCCGGGCTGCTGCATGGCAAAGCACCCTGAACTTCAAAACCAAAGAGGGGCACAGGGGAAAACCCTGGCAGTGCTGGAGTCCTCTTCTCACGCACGCCGTAGCTACACCCCGCAGCTCCATGGCATCCGACTAACCTCTGCACTTATTCCTTTCCCCCGTCCCCGGCTCAGAAGAGGAAGAATGGATGGAGGAAGAAGACGGTAGTTATTGCACCTTTCTTTATTTCATCTTTCTTCTGCTGCTGTGAATATGTCGTGGGTTGGTGTGTCTTTTGCCTCCCCCGGTCGGGAAATGGTTTTCTTTCATTCTTCCACTTCTCTCTCTTGCTTTTGCACTCCCCGCTCCTGCCCTGCCGTGCCGTGCGTATCTGCTCCTGTGCCTGTGGCTTCTCTCTTTCACCTGCCGACCAAAAGCACTTGTGGTTTGCTATCTTCTTTTCCTGTCTTTCTCTCTTGCTGTGGGACCACAAGTCTTCCCAGGACCTGAGGGCCCCAGCATTGCTCTGACTCCAGTGGAGGACTCTTGTGGAGATACTGCTCCCTCCAGTGGAAAAATGCTCCAACAGGGTCATAAATAAGATCGTGAAGGTGCCAAAGGCACCTTCTAATGCCAGCCGGTCTCGTTCTTCATGGGCGAGAGGAGAGCAGTAGAAATCACTCTGCCTGTGAGAGCATGATAGCGTGAGAGCAAATGAGGGAAAATCCAAACTGGGAGGGGGTTATAAACCCTTTTTTTTTTTTCTTGCCAAAGCTTGGAGAGCAGTCCTTGGGTAAATGTTAGCAGGAAGCCCTCTGCTCTCTGAGCCTCTGTCAGCTGGCTCCCTGCCGCAGTTGTCCTGACACCACAGGCAGCTGGCAGGAGAAGTGGCAGTTGGGTTCATGCCGCTCATTGTTCCACAGGTCAGGAAGAACAGGTAGAGGAAGCAGAGGAGGAGAATGAAGAAACCAAGGCAGAAGGTGCGTGGTGGCTTTGCCAGTGAGCTCCCGTGGCTCAGCTGGAGCTGTGCTCTCCTTCAGTGGGGTGCCAAGCAAGGTCTGGGATGTCCCAGCGTGGCCTGTGACATCAGGTCAGCAGCACAGAGGGGCAGCTCTCCCCCATATCTGTGGTTTCCAGTCAGGAGGTGTGAAAACTGAGCTGCCCTTTACTTACTCACTGAGTGTCTTGGCCCTGCAAGTATGAGGATAATGGCAGAGAGTTTGTGTCCAGCACTCTGAAATAAAGAGGAAAATGTGTTAAGCTTGTTCATCCAGAGGTCCCTGTAGCCTTAGGGACGGGATTTCCAGAGGTGGGGTCATGTTCTGCTGTGTCTCACCATCCAAAGAGCTCTGGGCTTCATGAGACCTCTTTGGAACAGGTGGGGGTGCCTGGTGTGTGTCCCCATGCTGTCGTGGCTGGTGGGCAGGCTCAGATCCCGGCCGTGCTCCCCAGTTAGGGTACTGGGACCCCTCTGTGCTTGGAGGATGTGGTTGCCCTCCCCTGCAGATGCTCATATTCTCCTCATTGCTTTTGGAACAGAACTAGAAGATGAAACAAAAGCACCAGAAGGTAAAGCAGGAGCAGAGGAGAGACGGTTTCAGCCATTTCAGTCCTGATCCCAGACCCCAAGACACTGGGCCTTTGTGATGGAGCTTTTGGTGTTGAATTCATTTGCTGCTGAAGTGAGAAGATCAAGAGAGTAAATAGCGCAGAGCTGCCCCGGCTCCGTCAGGAGGCCTGCAGGAGGGACGGCTTTGTGCTGCCTAGCTGAGAAATGCACCACAATAGAGAAGGAGGGGGCATTGCTACTGCTTTCTCAGCCCAAGCCCTTGCAGAGCTTGTCTGGGTTCCTCCGGAGAGGCCCTTTGGCTCTCCTGGTCTGTCTGTGAGCGAGGGACATCCCTGAGGGACCTGCTCTCTCCCTGTTCATGCTGGAGGGATGGACACGGGTTTTGCAGTGTAGCTAAGCATGGGGCAGAGGGGAACAGCCTTGCTGTGGGCAGGGTGCACAGCAGGGCTGTCCTCTGGGAGCCAAGGCATCATGTTTTCCACAGGTGGAGAGGGGGACCGAGAGCAAGAGCCCGGAGAAGGTGAAGTATCCATCCTCGTTCCTCTCTGGGGTAGGAGGGACTGTCGCTTTC
>NW_010396933.1:97011-98014 GCF_000710305.1 Buceros rhinoceros silvestris | reverse complement strand
TGTGTAGGGAGGTACCAAACCCCTTTCTGCTCAGCCCGGAGCTCCAACGTGTGTCTCGGGTTTTGGCATACAGAGGGACACCCCACTGCGTGCCTCTTTGCTGGAGGATGATCCGCAGGGTGGCCCGTGCTGCTGGGAGAGAGGGCTTTAGGGTCAAGGTGTGAAAGCAAATGTCTCTGTGACACTAACATTGTCTTTCTCTCCTGCTCCCGGGGACCTGCAGGTGAATCAAAGCCAAAGCCCAAGTAAGTGTCGGTGCATTTTATCTGATGCAAGGTCTGAACTAAGAGCTGTGCCAGGGCAGAGGCTCTGTGTGGCTTAGCACCATGATCCGTGAAAGGCAGAGGACAGCAAGGGCTCAGAGTGTGAAAGCAGGGTGGGGACTTGGTGCATGGAAAGAAAAAAGGAGAGAAACAGATAAACGTAGAATACAAAAAGGATCCTAGGAATGAGGTCTTGAAGCATTTTGTGAGCTCCTCAGGGGTGGCCCAGCTGCCCTGTGACCCTGCAGCTGGAAAAAAAAATCTGTGTGTACACCAGCCTGCGGTACATGGTCCAGGGTCTTACTTCTCAGTAAGCTTCTGGCCATGGCTGGCATGAGGCAGGCATTTGCATGAGCGCCAGCATCCCAGGGACAGGAGGACCTGCCTGAAAGAGCAGGGCTGTGACCCATTGCCAGGAACCTGCAGGTCCTCATGGGCCTTTGGGCTGCTGTGGTGTAGGAAGCAGATCTGCCCTCAGCCATTCTCTCTTCATCCCTTTGTGTCTTACTATGCCCCTGCTGAGCATCCCCTGCCCTCCCTCAAGCCCACCGAGGATGAGAGGATGGTTGCCAGCTCCCTATGCCGGGTCCCTCTGGAGCCCACCATTCCTCTATGCTCTTTTGGGTGAGCAGTGGGGTGGCTGCCAGCTGCAGGGTGCCTGGCAGAGGGTCATGGCCAAGCTGCCTGCAGCTTGCTGAGTTATTCCAACCACGTGGTGCCTTGGAGAGCTTCGCAGGAAT
>NW_010396933.1:91759-96895 GCF_000710305.1 Buceros rhinoceros silvestris | reverse complement strand
CTTCCTCTGAGGCTGTCCAGCTGGCAACCTCCAGCAAGCAGCATTACGCTCCCCTGTCCTCCAAATGTGCTCTCTCTGCATCCCTGGGGACCGAGAGGCTCAGAGAGAAGGGCTGGG
Organism: Buceros rhinoceros silvestris; assembly: GCF_000710305.1. Classification (NCBI taxonomy): domain Eukaryota; kingdom Metazoa; phylum Chordata; class Aves; order Bucerotiformes; family Bucerotidae; genus Buceros; species Buceros rhinoceros. The sequence goes on along the minus strand of NW_010396933.1, from coordinate 96,778 downwards.
GAAATCAGTGCATGGATAAAAGGCACCATCCTGACCAGTTGTCTGCTCAGCACCCTCCTGCTCACCTCCGATTGCAGGGTCTTCATGCCAAACCTGGTGCCTCCCAAAATCCCGGATGGTGAGAGACTGGATTTTGACGTAAGTAGTGCACTTCCTGTCAGCCCCCGCCACGTCATCCCCTCACGTCCCTCCTCCCCACTCTCCCAGCAGCTCTGCAGCTCCTGGGGGCTTCACCTGTGGGAGCATGGCCATCACCGCTGTTTCTGTCTGATGCAGGACATCCACCGCAAGCGCATGGAGAAGGACCTGAATGAACTGCAGGCCCTCATTGAAGCCCACTTTGAGAGCAGGAAAAAGGAGGAAGAGGAGCTCATGTCCCTCAAGGACAGGATTGTATGTCTGCAGCCTTCCTTCCCTATCGGGCACACAGCCGTGATCCTTTCCCCACAGCCCCCACAGCAAGACCTGAGACATCCCGTGTCCCTGCAAGACAGAGCCTGAGATTTGAGGCAGATGTTTTGCCCCGGTGCCTGGGAAGCCCCTGGGCTGGCTGTTGCGATGCTGCAGTGCCTCCTGGGGATGCACCTTCCCCCATGGTCACTGGTCCACATGCTCCCGTGGGAGACGTGGCAGCAGCAGATCTGCCCTTGGGGCTCTTGGGACTTTTGGGGTCGGGGATGTGTCCATGGGGACAGAGAGGATGCTGATTTCCTGGCGTGTCCAAGCCAATGTCCTCTCCTTCTGCAGGAAAAGCGGCGAGCTGAGAGGGCAGAGCAGCAGCGGATCCGCAGCGAGAGGGAGAAGGAACGCCAAGCCCGCCTGGCCGTGAGTCCCCCTCCAGGGATGGGGTCTTGTGCTGCTCCTGGGTAGCACAAGCCCGGCTGTGGAGCACGTGGGGGCACAAGCTCTGTGTTGCATGCAAACCAGTCCGTGAGGTGTCGGTCTGTCCACTCCTGACCCGCTTCTGACCCTGGCAGGAAGAAAGAGCTCGCAAAGAGGAAGAGGAGGCACGGAAGAGGGCTGAGGAGGAGGAGCGGAAGAAGAAAGCTTTCTCCAACATGCTGCATTTTGGAGGCTACATGGAGAAGGTGGGATCCTACCCCATGCTGTTGTGATGACGCCCTGGTGCTCCTGGCAAGGGCTGGGAAGGGGGAGCTGCCTTCACAGCACCCACCACGTGTGTTCTCAGTGTTGGTAGACTGTGGTTTCTACTAGCTGAAGAAGACAGGCCACCGCTGCTGGGCCACCACAGCAGTTGGAGGGCCAGTGTGGGTCCAGCCTTGCTGCAGGGACAAGGATGGGGGTGGGGGAGGTGTCTTGTCCACTATTGCCAAAATTTCCTTGAGGACTTCATCTGCTTCTGGAGTTGCAGAAGTTGAGGGTGTTGGGGAGAGGACTCGGGGATAGGGTCAGATTTCCTTCCCTCCAGTAACTTCTTTTGGATTATTCAGTCAGAGAAAAAGGGTGGGAAGAAGCAAACAGAGCGGGAAAAGAAGAAGAAGATCCTCAGTGAACGGCGGAAGCCCCTGAACATTGACCACCTCAATGAAGACAGGCTGAGGTGAGCACAGACTGCAGGAGGGATGTCCAGGAGAGGGGCTCTGCTTTGGGCTCTGCTCTGGGGCAGCATCCTGGGCTGGGTCGGGCTGCCTGGGGTTTGCTGCCCAGACAAGAGGGTGATGGCACAGCTGGGAGATGGACTGTGACACCCACCGGGGTCATGGGGTGGGTCTCTCTGCCGGGCCATCACTGCCAGGCTGCTGCTGGCAGCACCGGCCGTCAGAGGGAGCCAAGCTCACACGCAAGGGACACCCATGTCCCCACAGCCCCACCTCACCCGTGTCTCTGGTCCACGCATGGGGCTGGCATCGCCACTGGTTAACCCATCCCTGTGCGGACACGAGCCTGCAGAGACCAGTCCTGGGAGAGCAGACGAGATGGTGGCATCACTGTCCTGCCCCCTGCAATGAGCTCCCTGTGAACCACATCCCTTTTTGGTGCTGACACCAGCTGGCTCTTCCCACAGGGACAAGGCCAAGGAGCTGTGGCAAACCATCCGTGATCTGGAGGCTGAGAAATTCGACCTGCAGGAAAAGTTCAAGCGGCAGAAATATGAGGTGAGTTGCGAGGTCCTCCATGAGCTTGTTCTCCCTCCATGCACCCAGCTGTTCCTTCTGCTCCCCACCTGGGCAACGAGATGCGCCCTGGCGAGGCCGAGTACGCTGCGGTGAAATGCTGGAGGATGCGGCAGCTGGTGAAAGGCGCTGCGTGGTGGCCCTGCGGCCTCCCAGCTCCTGGGGACCTGTGCTTGGCTCTGCACACCAGATTTCCTTCCCCCACGCAAGGACCCCTGGGGAAGAGAGAGAGAAGTGATGCATCTTCACCCTGCCCCTGGTTCCCAGCCAGAGAGGGGCCAGTTTGCCAGAGCTCACCAACCGTTTCTCTTGCAGATCAACGTCCTTCGAAACCGTGTTAGTGACCACCAGAAAGTGTAAGTCCCTGTGCAGGCTGAGCATCCTTCCTCGACACCTCCTGCCCTTCCAGCTACCTGGTCCCCTGGCCCCAGCTCCCTCCCTGTGTATCTCCTGGCTTTCTTGCACCCTCACAGAGTCACCTCCTGTCTTCCCCACTCCTGCCTCTGGTCCCACTGGTACCCAGTGTTCATGGACCTGCAGGTCTGCCCCAGGGACCTCAGTCCATGCTGCTCTGTTTCCATGGACAGACCCCCACTGTCTCCCACCTCCATCAGCTTCACCCTTCCCAGAGCCCCCAGTTGGGGATGGATCCTGGGGAGACCCCACCTCTAGAACATGGAGCTTTGTGTCTTGTGGGGTCCTGCCAGCCTCCAGCCACCCCAATCCCTTCAGTGACTCTGCCCAGCATCGCAGGGAAGGTGCTGGAGATCCCAGCTTGTGTAGGAGGGGAAATCCCATGGGCTGTGGGAACCCCACAAGGTCAGGGGAGCTTGTCCTTGTGTCCATGTTCCTTGCACGGGACTGGGGGGCCCTTCACTGGAGGGTGGGGGTGGGTGTTTAGCCCCCTCCCTCAGGAGCACCATGCTGCTCTCACATTCCCTCCCTGCCCTGCCTTCTCATATGAGAGGTGCTCAGCCTGCCCCGGGTGTCAGGCAGCAGCATCTCCCGCCAGCTCACACCAAACCTCTCTTCTCTCCTGTCCTGGCATGGCCCGTTCCTGCAGCAAAGGGTGAGTACCGGCGGTTCCCGGGTGCTGGGTGTCTCCCACTGTGCGTGTGCTGCATGGGCACCGGGGCTGGCATCACCCCCAGTGGTGGGGCTGAGGGAGGGGGCAATGCCAACGAGTGGCCAACAATTGGCAGCCAAGACTGTGCTGGTGACTCTCAGGCTGACATACCAGGGATGCTCCTCATTGTCCACCCGAGCCTCCTCCTCCTCCTCCTCTCTGCTGACCCAGAGCAGCGCCTGTCCACTTGCCACTGGTTAAGGAGAGCAGCGTGATGGGTCCTGGCTAAAAGCCTCACAGCTGCTGGCTCTTTAGAGAAGGGTCCTGCAGCCCTTGTTATCCCTCCACAGCTGGAGGGGGATCTTCTCTGCGAGAGGAAAATGGGAAGGGAATTGTCCTTAGAAACACCTGGCAAAATACGTGAGGGCGTTTCTGTGGTGTCCAAAACCACACAGCCTGACTCACCTTCCACAGCTTTCCCCTGGGCCACCGCAGACCTTTGTCCCCAAAGGGCAGTGCACATCGAGCAGAGACAGCTTGGTCCTCTTGCAGGACTGCTGATGGCACCCACCTTCTCTCTCCTTTCATGGTCACCAACGCCTTTCTTGTGCATGCTTTTCCGCTTCCCTTCCAGGTCAAAGGGTGCCCGTGGGAAGACCATGGTGGGTGGCCGGTGGAAGTAGATGGCTCAGAAGGCAAAGGAGGCTCAGCCATGGAGAGGTGCTTTGCCCTTTGGTCGACCAGCTGGCTTCCCCATGTCATGGAGTCTGCACCGCGCGCCCACCCGCCCGCCCACAGCACAGAGCTTGCTAAGACCTTGCTGCAGGCCCAGCGCTGTCTGGGTGGGCAGACGCTTCACAAGGTGCCGTTTCTCATCTCCACACCCCCAGCTGATGTTGTGTCTGTAAATAAAGAAGACGGTGAGGGGGTGCAGGTGTTGTCTCCTTCTGAGCCCAGAGGAAGGCGGCACAGCTCAGTCTCAGCAGAGCTCGACTGAGCCAGTGCAGTTGCCCACCCTCTCCCTGGGGTGAAGAGGATGCAGCAACTGCCCAGGACCTCCTGCACAACGTGTTTCTGACCGCATGCCACAAAGACCCGAGATGAGTCAGTGTGGAGACCCTATTTGTCTGTCCTTTCAGGGGTGCAGGTCTCTGGTCTCTCAGCCAGCAGAAGACTCTAGGCTTGCACGACCATGTCCTGGGGCAAGCTGTGCCATGCTGCTGTTAAACAGCATCTGTGAGGTATTGCCCAGAGCAGCGGGGAAGGGATGCTGCGTCTTCAAAATCTTCTTGTCCTTGGCAAGACATTTTGTCTCCTTTCTTGCTGGGACTGCCTGCCCTCCCCACCCCAGACCCAGTGATGTGGGGGCACCCTGAAGGTTTCTCCTTTGTGCTGCCTGCTGGGTGATGACTTATTTTGCTTCCTCCAAGGCATGCTGGCAGGTTTTGGGGAGCAAGGCCCTGGGAAGCCTCGGCATCAATGTGGCTGCAAGTGGAGGGCAAGCAGCCCCCTATCACCCAACTCCTCAAAAATGAGATGTGGAGGGATGATTGTGATCCTTTATTGGGACAAAAGGGGAGAGCTGGGGAGAGTAGCAGGGTTGGGATGTGAAATACCCAACGGGCAGTTGAGCAAAGATCAGGCAAGTGCCATTTCCACCCTGCCTGATGCATGGCCCTGGGACAGAGGAGTGCTGGTATGTCTGGACTGGAAAAAAATATTCCCTTTTCTCAGGCTCTGAAGGTCCACCCTCAAAACCTTCCTGATAGGCAATAACAGGGCTCTGCCAGTGCTGGTGCCCGGTGCCACACGGCGGCC
>NW_010396933.1:83982-91475 GCF_000710305.1 Buceros rhinoceros silvestris | reverse complement strand
GCCCTGCAGCCACTCTGCCCATCCCTGCGGAGCTGGCAGCGCCCAGGGTGGGGGTACAGAGGCACTCCCTGCTTTCCACAGCGCTGCCTGTCTCGGCAGCGCACTGGCCCTAGCCCTCCGTGGCCCGGCGGCGCACGGGCCCCCCGCCAGCCTGGTTCCCTGCGCGCCGGGGCCGAAACCTGCGTGCTCCCTCCCCGCCCAGCACCTCCCTCCCTGCGCCCAGCGCTGGGTGGCACAGCCGTGCCAAAAGAGCTGAGTCAGCACCCAGACCTGCCACCGACCCCCCCCCACCCTTCTCCCTCTTCCACTGGTGTCTGTGGCTTCCCCCTGTGAGTGGGCTGCTGCCAAGCTGGGGCGCGGCAGAGCACGGCGCAGGATGCAGAAGTCCTCCGGGTCATGGCAGGGCGCGCTGGGGTCTTCTCCAGGGGCTTACAGGATGTTGGCACCATTCCAAGTGTTGCATGGGCTGCGTGAGGATCCCGACGGTGCAGTACGTCGTGTCGAGGTTCGCTGGGGCGCAGTCCAGGGTGCTGGGTGCTGTGAGTGGCTCTGAGGTGCAGGATGCTGTCCCCATCCTGTCATGCACAGCACACCCGAGTGGCACAGAGGGCCAGGGACCAGCCAGGCTGCTGTGTCCTGTGGAGTGAAGGGCTCCCGGCAGCAGCTTTCAGAGGGTCATGCAGGGTGATAACAACCTCGCAGTGCCATGGCGAGGTGCAGATTTGCAGTGTGCTAGCGTCCTGCAGCACTGCTGCGTGGCCTCAGTGTCCCCATGGGAAGCAGGACCTCCGGATGCCAGATCAAAGCACTGGTGTCCTCTGGAGCATGGTAGAGAGCTCTGCCCTTCCCTAGTGGGGCATCTTCCCAGCAGCTCGGAGGTCTGTCACAGAGGAGCAGCGTCTTTGGCTATAGCATGCAAACATCCTGCATGCTGTGGTCCTCTGAGGAGCAGCCCCTCGTGCAGCCCCTCTGTGGAGCACAGCACCTGAACACAGTGTCCCCTCACAGGCAGCTCTGGTGTCTCACCAGGGATCGGGTTGTGTCCCACATGGGCTGTGCAGCACAGGGTTGGGGGTCTCTGGCTCCTCTTCGGAGGGTTTGGCAGAGGTGAGTGAGGTGCTGCAGTGAGGTGTGTGTGCTGGCAGGTGCAATGCAGGGCTCATCTCCTACAGCGCCGTGTGGCACAGGAGACCTCTGTCCTCCCTAGAGTGATGCCTGTGTCCTGGCCAGAGTTCAAAGCTCCAGAGGCTGCTGCCAGCCCAGGGTACAAAGCTTCCTTCTCTGGCATTCAGCACGGCCAGCCCTCCCTGTGTGAGCCCAGCGTGCAGCAGACCTGTGCCCAGATCGCAGAGGTGCCCACGTGCCCCTCACGGTCTGTTGATGACGCAGCCCCACGCCAGTGCCTCCCCAGGGTCCACCATCCCCACACGGTGGAATGGATGCAACAGAGCTGATGCCCTGGGCTGTGGTTGTGCTAAACCAGAGCTGGTCGCGAGGCAGACTCATGCTCTTCTCTGCCTGCTCAAGACCCAGGACCACTCTCAGAGGCAAAGCCACGGTGAAACACAGGTATTGTAGAGCCTGGTCGTGCCACTCCAGCTACAGACAGAAACAGCCTGGTCATGTCTTTGATCAGAGCTGGGCGTGCTCTGGACAGCCCAGGAGATGCTGGGATTGCTGTCCTCAGGCCACTTGGCCGATGCGCGTCCCAAGGAGCCAAGGTCATGCATGTGCAGCATTATTGTCCGTGATGTAGCTGCGGTGGTCCGCAAGGACCTGTGGGACAGCAGAGTGCAGCTCTTGAAGCTGAAATGCTTCAAGAGTCTGATTTGTCTCACCAGATGGGGATGTGGAGCCTCCCTCTGGTGCCATCAGTTGGGGCACATGATGAAGGATCCCTTCACTCCTGCCTTGGAGGTGCTGAGGTGTTGATTCCACCATCGGGCACAACATGAAGTTTGAGGTGGCCCCATGGGTGAGAGTGGCGTGTGGGGGAGAGACAGGCAGGGCCAGCAGAGGAGGCGTCAGGGGGTGTGTCAGGGGGACGGAGCCTGCCCAAGGTGCTGGACTAGCATGGTGGGTGTGGGCTTCTCTGTCCCCCCTTGAGTGCTCTGGGCTGAAGAGGAGGTGCCAGCACCAGCAGGATGACACACACACCAACTTCCGTGCTGACAGGGGATTCTGGCTGGCACACACGCCCCCACTGCCCAGGCACAGCCCACCATGGGGTATATTTTTCGGGTGCTCAAGGGCAGCTCAGCAGGAGAGGGTGGTATTGGAAGCCACTGCTATGGGAAGCAGGTGTTGCCCATCCTCCCGAGCGTGGTGTGAGGTTCACCGCTTTCACCACCCATCAACCTCAGAGTCAGGTACAGGATGACTGCGTTGCGCTGACCCACAGTGCCACTGTCCTCAGGCCACATGCTGAGGTGTCCAGCCTCGTGTTCGAGCCAAGGCCAACAAAAAACTGCAGAAAATGAAGCAGCACAACCTCTGATTTTTTACTGGTCAGGTCAAACAACAGGCTGTATTTTAAAAGGGAGAAAAATGATGTGAATGCTGAGGTTTGAAACACCTTCCAGAGCTGGAGCTCTCATCTCCAGAGTCCCAAACCACTGAGTTGCTCTGCGGTGGCCTCCTCAGCACACGCCTCTGCAGGGCAGGTCCACTTGTTGGCACAAGCATCTGATGTTTGCAAGTTTTTTTATGATTATGTTAAAATGCCTTGTAAAACTTTTTCATTTAACACCAGAGCCCTGTAAATCACCGCCTATAGCAGCTAATTCATAGGTATCAATTAATCGCCTTTAATTGGTTCAAGTCACCCATGGTTTGTGCTGATGCAGATGTGTTAATTCACCCATGAAGTCTTTAACGCCCCGCAAGCACAGTTTAGCATCTACGCAACGGCCCATGTCCATCAGACGAGTCCTGCTGACAAAGCAGGCAACAACACTCGGGATGGAAAGAAAGAGGCTTTCGCTGTTGTCTGGAAGCAGCATTTCATTGGCGCTTAGTGGAAGGAAAACAAGCTTCCCGGTGATGCCTGAATCACCGCCTTAGCATGTGCTCTCACGCCCAGGTTTCAGCTCAAGTCCTTGGTGAAAACCTCGCTCTGCTTCAGTCCGGGGCTGCCACCACTGGCAGCAGCGCTGAGATGCTGAGACCCAGCAGGAGTTGGACCTGTAAGGTGCAGGACTGATAAAGGTGGTGCTGCATCCTGACCTGGTGCTGAGCACCAACGCTGCTGTGACAGTTTGCAGGAGCAGCAGTCCCTGCAGCGGCGACTCTGGCAGTGCCCAGGTCAGGGGATGGCACAGCTCTCAGGGACATCTGGAGCACTGGGGAGAACTGGTCCCACTCCCGCACTGTTCCGTCAGCCTCTGCTCTGTAGAGCCTGACCCACCTCCCCTCCACAGGGCATGAGGAGACCAAACTCACCCATGTTTGGGTGAACTGTGAGACAAAAGGCGAAGCAGCGTCTCCCATGGTATAATCTCGGGGTAAACCCAGAGGAGGTGGATCTCGTAGCCCCATGGTCTCAGAACCTAAACTGGGGGAGATTTATTTTGGAAAAATTATGAAAAATTTCTCTTCTGGAACAGGCTGCCCAGGGCAGTGGTGGAGTCCCCATCCCTGGAGGGGTTTCCCAGCCGTGTGGAGGTGCTGCTGAGGGACAGGGGTCAGTGGGGACCTGGCAGCGCTGGGGAATGGGGGGACTCGAGGAGCTGAAAGGACTTTTCCAACACAAACAATCCTGTGATTCAGTGATTCTATTCGCAGCTTTGAGGCCAGGCATCTCCACAGCCTTCCTGCCTCTGCTCCTCTCTGCTGACACCACCCCACTCCCCGCATAAGAAGGGGCTCTGGGCTCCCTTGCACACAAATGCACGTGTGTTTGCACACGCAGAGTCTCAGACACACAGGCACATGCACGCACATGCACAGTCGCAGGAACGTGAGTGCACACGCAGACCTTGCTGCGCTGGCTCCTGCAATGCAGTTCCAGAGGAGGGTGAAACAGCAGTGGTGGCACAGGGGAACACTGCCCATGGCATCCCCGAGGCTGCCCCGGTGGGTGGGCTGTTCCAGGACACAGGCACCCGGTGGCAGGGGATGCATTTTGAGGTGTCATCCATCCATTTGCAGCTGCTCGTGGTCTGAGGAAGCAGAGGGCTGAGTGCAGCAAGCTGGGCCAGAGCAGCCTGAGTGCACCGGACGAGCCTTGCTGAAGTAGGTGGAGGGGTCTGAGAGGTATGTGGATGCAATGCTGAGTTTTCCTTTTATTCTCTCAGATGGCAGCGCTCAGGTCTGGAGTTGATGGTCAAAGACCCAGTCGTGAGCATGTTTAATGAGGGATGTGATTTTGTTCCCCAGGCGCTGTCACCTTGGCCAACAGCAAGGTCCTGCACCCGGTTCTCTCACCGCATGAACCCAGCACATGGTCCGTGTCCTGTTCCCAATAAGCAACAGTCTGGGCCTGTTGAAATGGACACGTGCTGAAGCGGGAGCTCACAGGCTTTGCCCTCAGACCAGGCACGACCCCTGCCTGGGAAAACCCTCATCACACAGTGGTTCTCTTCGTGCCTCCTCCGGTGAGAAGTAGATACTGGAAAGCTGCTCTGCTGCAGAGGATGGCAGTGCACTGCCAGACCGGGGGCGCCTGGGGGTGCCTGACCCCTGCCCCAAGATGCCACCACACCTGCCTGTCCCCAGTGCTGTTTGCTGCCAGCCCGTGGGCTGCGGGTTCACACCGGGGGAGCCTCGTGCTGCTGAGCAGCTCAGCACCCGCACCAAGCAGGGGGGGTTTGCCTCTGAGGCTGAGCCTTAAACAAAAGACAGGGAGGAAGAGGCAGGGGCAGCAGAGGAAGGCCTTACATCCCTTATCAAACAGCTCCCGGCTTTCAGTGCTTGCTGGTGAGGTGGAAGATCCAAGTTCCTGCCTCTCCTCGGCTTACAGCAGCAGGCATTGAGCTCTGGTTTTTAACCCCAGCTGGGTGGCATCGTTCAGGACTCTCTATATGACGCTGGTTCCAGCGCTACACAGGACAACCGATGGGCTCGGTTGTGGCGCGGGGCGATGTTGAAATGATTCTATCAGCGGAGCCCTCCTGGTTCCAGAAGCGTCGTGAGCCGCCCGTACCTTTTATCTGCACCTGCAAACAAACACGGTTGTGCCATCGCGGAGCAATAAATCCAGCTTTGATATCATGACAAAGACAGAGTGCTTTGATCTGGGCAAACACTTTGATCTTCCACTGTGAGCCAGATGCCGTTGATTACCTGTAAAAATAGAGCAATTATTGTACCTTTTCAGGTGGTGTGGCAGCGCTGTGCTGTGACCTGTCAGTGTATCAGCTGTGTGCTAAGCCACACCTTAAAACGAGATAGAATATGAAATTCAGCTCGTTCTGTCTTTCTCAAGTTCTGCTGATTTTTTGGACCAATGTGTTTTGGAAAGGGAACGTTTGGCTTGGTGGAGTTTTCCACCTCCGAGGTTTTGCCGGGGCCAGTGTTTCAAACACTTTGAAATAATCACAGTCAGAATCACCCTGGCAAAGACTGAGAAGCATTTATTGGTACTGCAATAAGTCCCCGAGGGCCTCGTCAGGGGGTCAGGTCTCCTCCCTTGGGCTGAGCATCCCATGGAAGTCCCCACCAAGTGCGTTGCTGCCCGGAGCACACCCTCCATGGCTGCCAATTTGGGTTGGCCGTACTAAGGGCTCCATGGTGGAGCAGCCACAGCATGGAGGAGGTTTCAGCACCACTGGGCTCCAGATGCATCGGTTGGATCCTTGGAGACCATCAGCTCCAGCCAGGGCTCAACTTGCTGCTCTTCCAGCTGCATGGAGTGAATCAGACACCATAGGTCCAGATTCATCCTGGCTCACAATGACACGTAGCAGATGTACTGGCAGCGGGCAGAGAGAAATATCTCCAGAGGGTGATTCAGTGTTGTGTGACCTGGCAGGACAGACCAGGGAGAGGGGTCCTGGCTGGAAGGAGCACACTGTGGCAGGATGGGAACCATCTCCTGGTTATTTGCTTGATGGAGCAATTCGTCCCGTAAGTTCCTGAGCCCTGTAATTAACTGGGCCATCCCAACATCGTCATTGCGAAGGAGGAGTAACTAAAGGATTCTGGAAATTTTTGGCATTTTTAGGTGGCTACAGAAAAATCCCAGCTGCAGCTCGTAGGCCCTTGGGCTAAGGGTGGGACAACCTACTGGCAAACCATAAACAGCTCAGAAGGGAAAACTTCCTTTTCAGGAAGAAGGAAAAGTGATGCTAAAGTCCTGAAAGGTTCTGCCCATGAACCAGGTGAGGAACCAAGGGGGAGCAATCGCTGCCTGCTACAAGTCTCAGCTGTGGGTGGTGGTTCTGTGCAGGTGGGGAGTGGCGTGAATACCAGCCCGGGGGGTTCAGGAAGACACAGGCTCGTGTAGGCACAAAACTCCACGGGTTTTTTTCCAGATCTCAGTGTCCTGGGACAACTAGTTTGGAAATCTGGCCCTGTGCTCTACGGCCAAGCCTTTCGCCCATTTCAGCTGCCTCCCAGCTGCGAGGGTTACACCTACAGAAATGTTTCTCTGTGACATCTGAAGCCTTTAGTGAAGCTGCAGTTTTGAATCGGGATTCCTAACACCTTAGACCAAAGAGAGGGTAGCAAGTGCTTCACCGCAGGGTCCTCAGCAACCTGGTGGATGGATGCCTACGCTACGGCATGGAGGTTGTACGTTAAAATCCTAGCATCCCTCAGACCAAGGTGTTGTGAGATGTGGGCTGGCATCCCTGAAGAGTGTCCTGGGATTTGGCACTTACCCTTTAGCAAGCCCCACAGTTGCATTTCCTCCCAACAGTCCCCTGCAGCCTGTGGGCTGAAATTTGCTGAGGATCTGGGGAAAATGGGTTTCATTTGGCCTGTTGTTCCGAGGTTCTGCCTCAGAGGCAGACCAGGGATGTTTCCTGGTGAAAATATTTGCACCTAGGCAGGATTTTCTAAGGCAAAATTCTTGGCCTGAGATGTCTAAATACTTTTGTAGGGCTGGGTCTTCATTTACCCACAGAAAAACCCGACAGTCTCATCTCTATTTTGCTCATATAAATGTGACCCACATTCCCCAAAAGCCAAGGACCTGCGAGAGAAGTCACATTCTTGCGGGAGAGTAATAATTTGCCCAAAGCAAGGAATAAGGAAGCTGGGACTTCAGCAGAGCTCCTCAAGCTGGAGACAGCTCCAAGGCCAGGTTCAGAGCACCTGAGGTTCTTGAAGGAAAACAAATTCTCCATGGATAGGCCCTGATACGGTGTGTTCTTCATGAATTAATGGTCCTGGAAAAAGGCTCTTTGCACTTAAACTCTTCCCAAGCGGAGCGGGATGCGCCCTCGTTTCACAGAGGTTGGCAGAGGGACTGTTAGCTCAGCAGTTTCAACTCGCGCCGAGTGCGTGTGCAAATTAAAAGGAGGAAGCCACACGGATGGTTTTGGGGCCTT
>NW_010396933.1:79810-83908 GCF_000710305.1 Buceros rhinoceros silvestris | reverse complement strand
GCATTCCTGTCGAGGTGTCGCTCTTTTGAAGTCGGTGGGGCTTCTTATGGGCTGGGTCCAGCCGCGCCGCTCACACCCCTGGAATGTGGCTGGGGATTGGTGTGACCAGTTGGGCCAGTAAACAGACCGTCCTCCAAAATGAGTTTTTACTGAAATCTGCAAAGGGCTGTTGCAAGCGGATTGACTCACATGGTTTCTCAGCTCTTAGTCATGAGCTTCTTCTCTGGACAGTTAATTAGTTTGTTCTTGTGGAGTGCTTTGAAGGTGCAAAGCAGGCTGGGAAAGCGAAGGGTTATTAGCTCATTATCTGCAATCTTTTTTTGTGTGACAGAGCAATGAAGTCGAGGCTCAGCCTCAGATGCTTAACAGCCCTGAAAACCAAGTGTCCATACGCCCAGGTCTGCCCGTATTTCAGTGCAGCTCTTCGTCAACACTCAGTGTCTCCATAGGCTGCAGCTCTTGACACCAGCCAGGCAGAACGGGGTGGCTCAGCATCACTGCAAAGGTTGTTGGCAGAGACTTGGTTTAGAGCCCTGCCCTGAGAGAGCGCGGGAACAATTGGAATTTGGAACATTAATTTCAATCTTCTTTCCAGAAGTTTCCACTTGGATGTGAAAGGGGAGAACGAGGCCAGTGGTTTGTTCTTATAATTTATACCCTGATGTAGGTTAGTAGGGGTCAAAATCAGTATCTGGAGAACCTGAAATCTTTACAGAGAGGAATAAAATTGAGCAGCCCAGAAGGTTATGACCGAGATGAATTAGCATCTGTCTGCACAAAGCAGCTCGTGTGTGTCTGGTTACGTTCAAAGAGAAGAAGTAATATTAAAAATATTATTTTTGTGTCTGCGGAGGACACGCTGGCCCGACAGTGCCATGCCCTGTGGAGTGCAGTGGATGGTCACTTGTGGTGCATCTGGCAATTTGGGAATCTTGCCAGAGGCATTTCAAAAGGTGCTGCGTGCCGTGATGTGGCCTGCTGTAAGGAAATGTGCCTTCATAATTGGGTGCTTGAACTCTCATGGCCCTGTGGCCCCATGGCGATGGCTTCACATACAAAACTCAGCCTGTTATTGAGTTCAGGATGGTCTCTGAGCATAAACATCCACCAGTTTCTGAGGGAAAGATTGTGTGTGGGCTGCCATGGCTGCCCTGCAGACCTCCAGCCTGTGTCTCCAGCTTGACTTGATGGTGCTCCAGCAATATCGCAAGCTCTAAGCATGCGGGAAAAGATCAGGCTGAGCATTGAGCCTCATCCCTCGGGGACACACACACACACGCACACGTGCCCACATGAGAGAGACCTTCCATGACACAAGCGTAAATTAGAGACCTAACTGCTTTCACTGGGCGCTCGCTTCCTTCAGGTTTCACCTGGTGATAGCATCTCCCCTTGCTGAGCAGCCAGGCTTCCAGCACTCGCTTCTGCAGCAGTCTGTGATGGGAGACTTGGTCCCTTGTGTTGCTGGATCCGGGTGGTGAACTCATGACAGCCCAGTTTGGGGATTCAGGTGTCTCCTTTTCACTGCCTTTGCAAGGTGCTGGCACCAGTTATACAATTTCCAACCCCCATTTCGCTGCTGGGTCACAGCACCACCAGGTAAGGCAAGGCTGGGCAATCAGACAAAGCTTTCTTTGCCACCCAGCCTTTCTTTGTGTCCAACCAGATCGGTGAAAGCAGCACGAAATGCAAAGGAAATGCAGTGAGAAGGTTTCCCATCCAAGAATAAGGGAAATGAACCAAGCTATGAGCATGAGTGACAGAGCCCAGCTCTTGACTATTAGTCCCCCTAATGCTGACCATAAAGATGCATTACCCTCCAGCCCAAAGGTGGTGCTGAGCATGTCAAGCTTTTCTCTGCAGGTTTTTTTCTTGGAAATGAAGGAAAGTGAATGTCCTAGAGAGCTTCATGACTTCAGGAGGTGGGTTTTTCAGAGAAGTGGTGATGACAAGAAGAGGATTGGGAGCACTCCAATGGCGGGTGCTCCAAGGGTGCAGCACAAAGTTTCACACTCGTGTCAGAAAGACACACGGAATGTGTTGTTTACCATCCCCGTGCTGCCAGGGCAGAGCTGGCCTGACATCCCGGAAAGATTTTCCCTTTGCTATACAATATTAGAGTGGGTGTTTCTATGTGTGTGCACTCACACAAGATAAAGGGTGAGGTTCAGGCCAGCTAGCGATGTCTGAGTAGTGCTTATCTTCATCTGGACTTAATCAGCAGTGGAAATAGAAAATTATTAGTTTGCCCCTTCTGCCACCTCCGTCTGGTGATGGGGTGAACCACATGCTGGGCAGACTATTTCTCTCCACCAGCTAGGAAGGGAAGGCAGAGCGTCTATCTTAGACTTCAGTGTCTAATTTTGAGCTGCTCTGGTGAGAGTGGATTGAACCTGAGGGATTTCTCCTGGCAGGGAATGAGCAATAAAGGCCAGGGTCATAAGGAAAAGTTTTCAGATGTGGTTGATTGGCTCAGTTTATGGAGATCTGGTGTCGGCCCATTTGAAAAAAAATGCCAGCGTCTGAGAGGGCAGGTAGTTGTGGGCAAATGGCAGCTGTCCATAGCTAGAGGGGAGGGGAGGGAATGGTAGATCCTCTCCTTCCACACTGCCAGCAGCCTGGCACAGGGTAACCCTTGCTGAACCATCACTGCTATCACTGCTGGCAAATCTGTGCTGAACAAATTACCGTTGGAGACTCCCAAGATGACTTTGAAAACATGTAGGAGTCTGAATCCCACTGCAGCTTTGCACCTTGGAACAGAAGATGATGCAAAATCACTGCTGGCTTTGGACAGCCCCTCCCTGGCGTGTGAAATCTGAGGCCCTGAATGGATAGTCTGGTTTTAGCCTTGCTGCTGTGCAGTATGCTGAGAGCAGGAGTCAGGCCTCAGACCCGAAGGCTCACGTCTGGGGGTGTCTCCCAGGGGCACAGCACAGGCTCTGTGCTGGAGGCACATTCCTGGCCCATGATGTGCACCCCAGGTGCTGGTGCCTCCCATTCTAGCAGGTATCTGCATTATTGCAGAGCGCCTGACGTTACATGAGGAGTTCTGCGCTGGGATTCTGAGGGAGGGAGAGGCACAGCAAGCCCAGGGCTCTCAATCTGCTGCACCCACAGTGTGTTTTGAACCACATGAACATGGCCTGGGACCCTCTCAAAAACTAGAAGAGGCCAAAATTTGCACCTGTAAATGAGATAAATTCACCCCTAGCTCGGCCTAAGGTGCTGAAGGAGAAAGGGAGGAGGTACCCATCCCACCGAGGATGGAGCCTTAGAGAGAGGCTATCATGGTGCCAGCATTGGTGTCTCTGCTGGTACCCAGCTCCTCTACTTTCTGTGGTCCTGAGGGAGGATGACAGGGGGGTGACAGCAGGTGAGGCAGGGGATCCTCATGTTGTTGGTCATTGTGGGAAGGATTGCCAGCCCAGCGCCACAGCAGCAAGCATGGACAGGAAGAGGCACAGTGCAGGGATTGCCCCTGAGCATCTTGCCAAATGAAACCAGAGGACACCATCTATTTTGGCCTGGCTCCTCCTCAGGGTTTGCAGTGCTGGGGCTGCTGTGGTGAGTGGTCCAGCTTTGCACTGGAGGATATGGAGCTGCTGCCCTAGAGCTTCTCCCAGCAAGGCTGCGTTCCCCTCTGGTTAGTGCAGGGAAGGCGCCTGCAGCTCTGCTGCTCGGGTATCTCACTCACAACCTTGTCCTTAGCGCAGCTGTGGGGCTGCATGACATTGCATGTGTCCCTCCACCCTGGTTTACTCTTGTCCCCCAGATCAGGATGGGGGTGAAAACGGTCCATCCTTTGTGGACCAAAGGCCTTGGTTTCTGGGGGTTGCACAGCCTGTTCGTGCTGGTACTTCCCCCTGCAGGGATGTGGTCCATCACAGGAGGGCGGTGGCAGGGACACAGCTTAGAGGAGCGTCATTGAGAAGAGATTCCTGCATACCACGGTCTCGGCTCTTTCAGCACTGAGCTCGGTCTGACCCTTCCCAGGGCAAAGCTGAGCAGTTTGCTACCTGCCCGTGAGTAATGGTGACTGCTCATCCCATCCCCTTCTTCCTGCTGGAGACCTGCCAGTGGCTGCCCGGCCTACCC
>NW_010396933.1:78791-79749 GCF_000710305.1 Buceros rhinoceros silvestris | reverse complement strand
TCCCGGTGGGGCCCCTGCCAGTGGCTGCCAGTCCTACCCTGGTGTGCTTCGATCACCGGAGGAGGAACTCCTCCACTGCTATCCCGCTATCCCGCTGGCTGCCACACTGGCTAACGCTGCGCGTGGCTTCGTCCCCGTTTTCACCGCAGCTTTGCAGGCTGCAGCGCCCGGCAGTGGGGAGGGGTTCCCAGGGCCCCTCTGGGTACGAACCACCCTCTCGTGCTCTGCCTTTTTTGGGTGCCTCTCCACGGGCTCTGTTTCCTCCTGTTCAAAGCAAGGTGGGGCTCTGACTCACCTGCAGCTGGGCCTCGCCACGTGGCAGGACTCGCTGTGGCTCTGCTGACTTTCCCACGGTGGCTGAGCCCTGCAGTGATGTTGCTGCTTCACCCAGGAGCTTGCGATGGGCAGGCTCCAGGGGCAGAAAGGCAGTGGGTCGGATTTTGCTCCATGTACCAAGGAGTCTCCCTTCAACAGCAAAAACACTCGCCTGAGCCATTCCCTGCTTCCCCCCTTTCTCCTGGCTCTTTAACCATCCGCTTGTCTGCATCCTGCAGGAAATAATTTCTACTTTGCTTCTGTGTTACCCTTGAGAAAAAAAATTAAAATATCTGGGGAAGGCACAGCCAGTTTCCTATTGCACAGACCAAAATGACAGCGGCCGCTGAGGAGATGTGCTGCTGCCTGGGAAACCCAGGGTGTCTCTGTGATGCTGTCATGGTGTGTCTTGCTGACACTAGATCAGCACCTTTCCCCCTCCAGAATGTTTCTCCTCCCTTGAAAAGAAACAGGAATCAGTTTTCACCACGGGTAAAAAGTGCTAAAGAAAAGCTCAGGGTGGAACTCAAAGGCACTCAGATAATTGCCTTTTTTTTTTTTTTTTTTTTGGAAATCATGAAATCTCTGCTTCAGGTTGTTTGATGCCCGCTACCTTTTTTTTTTTTTTCTCTTTTCCATCTTG
>NW_010396933.1:72080-78776 GCF_000710305.1 Buceros rhinoceros silvestris | reverse complement strand
TTTTTTTTTTTTTTTTTTTTTTACATTTTTTGAACATTTCTTTCAGTCCTGCTGATGTGAGACTGATTTTCTTGTTCTGCCAGGAGAGATCCTTGTTGATTGAAGCAGGAGTTAGATAAAGAGGCTTCCTGGGAAAAGAAGAGAAAACACAAGGAAGAAAGCAATAAGACGCGCCAAGCGAATCTCTGCTACGGTTGGTTGTGCAGCACCCAGTCTGGGTCAGCTCTCAGAGCGAAACTTGGCCTCGGGACCCAAAAGCAGTTACAGTTATTGCCTGAGCCCAAGTCTGTTGGGTAAGATCCTGCAGAGCCCTTTGTGTGGAAAGAAGTACCAGGAAAAGGAGGGAGGGACTCCGGTTCTCTGGGAAAGTATCTGGGGTTGGCAGCGCCAGGAACATCCAATAGCTTTACCATGTTTGAAAACGTCTACCTGCTCCTTTTCCCATTGCGTTGCCTCGGGAAGGCAGGCACGCCTGTGCCGTGGGGGCTACTGGCTGCCGCGCTGGCTGCGGGTGTTTTAACGGCTTTACTCCTCAATTGCAGGTACGCAGACAGCTCCACCGGCAGAAGGTCAAGGGAGAAACCAGGCTCTGGAAGGTCTGCAAGCTCTGTGTGTGGGTATGATAGCATCAGGCTCTGGAGCCACTGCCGAAGCGGTGCTCACGTCTGGACATCAATCAGCTTTGAGACGTCAGAGATCTCATCCAAGACCTGGAATATTGACCATAGTGTTAACTGGCACCAGAGCTGGCCCTGAAAATTACTCTCAGCAGTTCCACCTTCCCAGTGCGATCCCCTCGTACCCAGCAAAGATTCCTGCAGGACTCTTCCTGTGCTGAGATGCTTTCCTGCTCATCAACAGCTGCCGGCCTGAGGATGCTGATGATCTCATCAATGCCACCAAGTGCAGTGCATTCAGCACGGAACGAGCATGCAGGAGGATGGTAGCGGGGCAGGAATCAACCTCCTGTCAAAGCCTTTCCTGCTTTGGGAGGTTATCTAGTCACACGGGGCTGTAACTGGAGCCAGAGCTAGAAAAGCACTGATGGGGCTCAGATGGATGGAGGACGCTTGGTGTGAGCGTTCAGGAGTGGATGCCACATCCTGACAAGCTGCACATGGAGTTTCCTTAATTCAGGAAATGTTGCTCTGGGTGTCACCACTCCACCTGCCCTGATGGAGAAGATGCTGTAGAGGCTCAGGCAGAGCTGCAACGCTTTCCTGCATCCCAGCAGTGAAAAGAGAGAGCTGGTGTTAGATGAGAGGAAGGGACAGGGCTCTGTGTTTGGGATGCCTCATGGGAGTCCCTCAAAAGGCTTTCCCAAGACAAAGGCAAGCTTAGAAAGCATCAAGAAAGGGGCCAAGTACAATCTTGGATAGGCAACAACTTCCGTGCTCAGCAAGATTAAATCTTCAAGGACACGTAACTGTGGGAAAGATACAAACGAGGGTTATACGATGGAGGAGCACAAATTCATACACATTATGGGAAGGTAACAAGGGAATGAGTCACTGTGCCTCACATGGGACTCGTACCTTCTCCTGACCCAGGCCCCCGGCCCCTGCGGTGGAGGTGCTGTGGGGTGTGGGTGCACGAGCGCCATGGGGGCTATGGGCCGTGGGCGTCATGCATATGCTGAAGCTCTTCTGCATACACCTTGCTTTTATGGGGCAGGGCTTTCAGGTATGGGCTGCCACGCGTCCTCCAGCAGCGTGCCCTGTGGGACCGTGGCACCCCTGAGGCGTCAGGCTGTGGGGCTGGGATGCCACAGCAGTGCCTCTGCTTGGGGCGATCTCACCCAATATGTGGGAAACTGAGACAGAGGAACTTTGCTGAGCGAGTATGTCCCAGGATGTTGGTCTTGTGGGGTCGCTGGTGCTGCTGCGGTGTGTGGCTTGGGGTTGGTGTTCCTTAGGGACGCCCTGCACAGTGCAGTGTGGTCTCTGTGCCGTGCAACTGAGAAGTGCTCTTGGCTGGAGAGTGATGATCCTCTGGGGAGTGGTCTGGGGAAGTCGGGTATTTCCGGGTATGCCTGAGGCCTGTGGAAAGCATCCCATGGACCTGCAGATGGAGAGAGGGGTCTGCTCTGAAAGCATCGTGGACAGTGATAAAGGACTCAAAAGCCGCACTGTGGAACGGGAGGAGGGCTGTGCTGGGGGCTGCGTTGCTGGTGGGATTAAGCATTTCTGGTGGAGTCTGATGCATTATTTGAGATCCCTTGAGCTCTAGGAGGTGGGAGGTTTCCAAGGACCTAGCGCTTGCTCTGTTTTGGAGAAGGAGTGCTGTGTGCCTACTCTGCGCCCTGCAGCACCCATTTTCTTTCCCCGAATACCACAGCAGTACCAATGCATTCGGGCTGAATCAGTGCATCCATGACTGTCCCCACCGAAATTTCTGCTCTCTGACCCAGCCGCTGGAGGGGACACATTTTTCATTGCATCTGGATCACAGGAGGAGCATCTCAGTTGTCTTTTTTCTTGCGCACTGCCCTGTGGTCCTTGTGTGTGTCTACAGACTGCCCTGCCCCGAATGGGCTTTTCTTATATGCTCATGCATCGGTTACAGAGCCCCAAACAAAAGGACACAGGAGTTTCTTGGTATTCATTCCACACGCTGCAAATGGGTGGAGATCCAAGCACATAGTGGTGTATTGGTTCCATTGCTGAGTGACTCTTAATTTCCAAATTGGAGGTATGTGCTGAGAGCTATGATGACATGTCCTGCCCTTCTTCATTGTCCAGAAACCCTGCTCAAGAACACAGAGGTAGGACTTACCTGCAGGAGTTTTAGACACTCCGCATTTATGCTCAGCTCAGTAGAAGACAACTTGTTCTTCTAGCCTATAATCCAGATGACCTTTCATAGATGTGCCTTCAGATTTGTGCCTGAAGAAGCTGCAGAATGGACATCACCAGTATGCAGGAGATATCAATGTTTAATCCTCCCACAGAATTCTGGGTACGCTCCTTCACCAACTTTTGTGAGACAATAGGTGCTACATTCAAAACCAACTGCAAATATGCCTGTGGCCTCGAAGCAGCTTAAGTAAGGAACGATCACAGCTGTCAGCGCAGTTTAGGTTTTGAAGTGCTGCTGTATAAAGTCCACTCAAAACTGGTTAAGAACTCGGGTTTAGGTGCTTTGCCTTTGTGCTTAGTGCTCACCCACCTCTCAGAAATCTCAACAGAGCACCAGAGGGTGCTCCTGGAAAGGAGCTCTGAGCAGCAAGTCATGGGGCAATGGCTGTCCCTTTTCCCATGCACGGATTCGCAGGCTGTGCCAAGCCTGCCTGATAGGCAGTGGATCCTCTCCTCAGAAGATACTTGTCAGTGGTAGGGATTATTCTTCAGGCTTGCCTTGAGTAAATGAACTAAACACACCTCATAGCTGAGACCACATTCCACTTTGCCAGGTTTCTTCTTTGAAGAACCTTCTTCTGAAGGAGATCAAGGGATTGCTGCTTCCTTGTTTCTTTTGTAGAGCTGCCACCAGTGTTTATACACTACAGTGTTCCCCAGTGCTGGAAGGACAAAGCCTTTTGTGCATCCTGAACTTCAGCTACGCCTGTGCAGACTGGGCTTAAGTTACTGCAGGACTTGATGTGGAGACCAAATTCTTAGATGCTGTCGACAGCAATTTCATGGAGCAGGCTGGGAAGTCCCCAGAGCAGATGCAGCCTTAAACCTGGTCCTGATTAACATAAGTCCGGCCTCCGATCTTATGTTTGTAGAGCGCTCCGTAACATCCATATCTGGATCAACAAAAGCCTAAATATCCACCACCATGAACTCATCTTCCAAAAGGGGAACTTCTTGGAAGGATGATGTGTGTTAAGGGCAAAGGAAAGAGGGAATTAAACTTTGCAGGCAATGGGGACCGTGCCTATGATACTGAAGCACCTCCCCGTACATCCCACTAGATAAAAAGTCCTTGAGGGAGGGCAGAAGGGAGCTGGTCTGGATAAGAAACAGAAGGAAGTTGTCTTTCAAACAGCTGGAGACAAAAACAGGAAAGACTTCATAACCTCTGCCAGGTTAAACATCAACCGTACTAAATATGCCAAAAAGAAAGGAGTTGCAGGAACAACTAGCTGAAGTCACAAGAACAAGCCATAAATAGTAAGAGCATCTTTAAACACGAGGGCCCGCCAGGGAGGGCCTGTCAGTGTCAGGGGTGAAAGGAGGACTCAGAAAGGAGAAGAGCAGGAAAGACCATGTATTTATTTCTTCTGATTTGTGAGGCCTGTGAGAAACGGGGAAGATTTCTACAACATCCTATACCTGATATGGGGAAACCCTCATCCTTGTGTACCTGAGGACTGAAGGTCATGTCTTTTTGGGGCACTATAGATCGTTAAGGAAAAGGTGATAGATGACAGACAACCATCAGCTTAGAGAAATGGAAAGGGATACACATGGGCTGAAATAATCTGAACTTTACACATAAATGATGGGCTTGGAGATGGCCATGACCACTTGGAGGGAACTCTGTGATGTCCAGCCTATCCCATTGACAGCTCAACACACAACAGAGCTGCGGAACCCAAGGTGAATGTCAGGAATCCTTAGGGAAGGAGGAGAGGGCAGAAAGGTGTCTGCGATGTCCCTACACAGAGCCTGGCTTACTCACCCTTTGCTACCGTGTGCTGTCCTGCTCTCCTCACCCCAGAAAGGAAGTACATTAATTGAAAAAGGTTCAGAGAAGGTCATTGCGTGTGATGAGCTGATGGGTCTGTCTGAAGAACTGGTCTATGAGCTGGGACTTCCCAGCCTGGGCCAAACTGAAACTGGAGAGGATCAGCTTGTCACACTTGTTTCAATTTCAGACCTAGGGAGCTTCGAGCACAGCTCGTGTGAGCCAGGTTCAGATGAAATGAAGATGTGGGCGTTTCCCCCCAACAAACTTGGACTCCATATCGCAGTGACACAAATGATGCTATTGATATATACACGCTTTTCATGACTACAGTGATGACTGTAAAAGCTCATGGGAGAGAAACCCACTGAGGCTTGCCAAGGATTTCATGGTGGAGCAAATGGGGCTTTCAGCTTCATTATTCATATTCGCATGAGCCAGAGCCATCCAGAACGATCACTGCTGCAGGGTAGCAGTGAACAGATGCTTTATTCTCTCCTAACACTGGCGAGACAACCAAAATAAAACCATCCAAAATAAGAAGCTTGAAGAAATTCCAGCAATTTTTATTGATTTCCATTTTCCAATGAAGCAAAAACATACAGTACAGCCAAAACACGACTCTGATACATTATCCTCACATACCTATATCTTACAGAATACACTGTATAGCTATGGACTTGTAGGCTACGTTGGTCTCAAACTAGTGTGTGGTCAGAGAGGAATAAAACCACCTACTGCCTTCTACTTGTCCATGAGGCTTCTGAAATGCTGGGGTGGGTTGGATTGTACATACACAAAACAAACAAAGCATTTGTGAGAAAATAGACCAAAAAGCTCTGCTAAGCCCAGGACAAACGAGAATGGTATTTATTTACATGGTTGTGTCCCGTGCACAAATCAGGCCCCAACTGCTCTCATCTCTGCTGCTGGCAGAGCTAACGGTGCTGCTTGCTTGGTCCTTCCCTCCTCAGTAATTCTCCATCGCTGTGACCCAGGGCATGTCCTACGTGCTGTAGACCTGTCCTTGTCCCTATCATTGGGGTACACCCTACCTTGGCTCTTAAAGAAGCAAGAAACTGGACACCAGCTCGAAGAGCTCGACATTGAAGAGGATGTCACAGTTAAAAACATGGCTTTAAGAAACAATACCTCCCTAGAATAAAAAAATAATTGTATTAGAGGTGAAAACAGCATCCAGTTATGATGGAGGGTGCCTCACCAAGTGCCCAAAACTGCTCGTCCAAAGCAACACCAGTTACTCCGAGGAGTCTGATTTTCCTTCCTCTTCTCGCAGTTGGGCATTGGTGTCACTTCACTGACTTGGGTGGAGTCTGTAGTCCGAATTGAGAGAAAATAGAGTTGAGTATCAGAGAATTTCCTGGGGAAGAAATAGCTGCAAAATAGCCCTGGGATGGCAGAGCGGTTGCAATTCATGCAGCCCACCACTCTCTCGAGTCAGCTGTATTTCAAGGAATGAAAGCAGTAAGACACTGCAGCACGAACAACATTAGGTTACAAGGAACCTCTCTGGTCTGCCCAGCTCCAAGCAGGGATAACGTCAAAGCCAGATGAGATTGCTCAGGGCTGTGCCCAGTTTTGAAGATCTCTGAGGATGGAGAGAGATTTTATTTTTATAATTTTATGAGATTTCAAAGAACAGCTTTGCTGTACTTACTAAAATTTATGAGTGACGTATCTGTCTCTTTGAGTCTAATACTTACTAATGAAATCTCCACTTCTAGTAAATTTAATTCGAGATGGCGATCATACAGCTACAGCCCTTTTGCCTTACACAGAGCTTCAGTAAATGGCATTACAACTGGGAGCAGCAGCAGTGTTTTAAAAGAAAGCCTAAATAACAGCCAATTAGAATGAATTTCCTCAATATTCCACCATGACATTTTGTAGTGCCATTTCCCCAATTAATTCTACAGAGGAAGACATCAGCTCCCAGGACTTCTGCCGCATGGGTAATTACAGGAACAAATCTGAATGCAAAACTGCACGCGACGTACTTCTACACCAAAACAGTAACAATCCCGAGCCTGTGGATGCTGT
>NW_010396933.1:67794-71989 GCF_000710305.1 Buceros rhinoceros silvestris | reverse complement strand
TGTTTTGGAGTGTCCCGCGGTCGGTGGCCCCGCCGAAAACATTTTGAACTGTGCGTCTGAGAATACACATCCAGCTTGGGAACAGCTGGCAGGCACGGCAAGGGCATGCCCACAGGCTGGGGCTCCTTTGCTGCTGTTTAAACGCTCCTGAAACTGTCCTACCGGATTGTCCTGGTTCCAGCTCTCCACTTCAAAGGTGCTTTTTTTTCTCTCTCATTTGGCTGGGAGCTTGGTGCAGAAAGCTCTCGACTGAACGTGGGTGAAGGCAAGCAAATAGTTGCTGCTCATTGAAGTGCACAAAATTAAGCCACCCTTTGTAGTCCAAGAGAAAAACCACCTGGAAAATGATCTCCCTCTGTGGACACGTGCTCCCTATGGTCTAAACAGGGGATGAACAAGGGCGATCGCGTTTCTTAGCTCTGGAGCTGTGTCAGAGCAAATCTGAGGTTCATGGACGGTTCTTTAGTGGGCACAAATCACCCCCTTACTGTGAAGCAGATGGAGACGTGCTGATTGCCCCCAGTTTAGGAGTCTGACACTTGCAAAAAATAAGACTGTCCTTCCCCTTCCAGGCTCATAACTCATCCTTCCCAGTCACCTCCTGCGCCCCTGACATTCGCAAAGCGGGGCCCTGGTCCGCCACGCTGTTTGAAGAAGCAATAACCAGGTGTGTGGAACAGCCAACAAACGCATCCTCGGCTGGTCCTTTCCCTGTGAATCTGAGCTGTGACCTCTCTGGGAACAGGTAGAGGATATTTTTCTTCTGGAAGGAGGAAGATCAACCTCTTCCATCACACGGTTACTGCCATAGCAAGTGCATTGCCCTAAAATGAGCTCAGCAGTCCCCTATCACAGCCTTAGCATCACGGAGGGATTCAGGCAATTAAAGATCTCAAGAAATAAAACATTTCCAAACCTGACTCCACACGAGCACTTACATTCCTTTGCATGTTAATACTACTTCTTTACAGCAACTAATAAAAACAAAATGTGATTAAAAAGGCCACATCCCTCACTTGTTTCAGTCCTGTGTGGCAGTCAGTGATCCCAGGGGAAAACACTTTGCTTGTCTCCAGCTCAGCTTCTCAAATGCCGCATTTGTCCAGGTACAGTCACGAGGTCAAGTTGTTCTGGCGCTCAGAAGAGTTCAGGACTCAGAAGATTCATGCTCTGCAGATGTGCTGCAATTGTCCCCTCACATGTAGCTTCAGAGAAGGGTTACTGAGACCTGGGAGAGTTTGCAGATGTCAATTTGCTTCTTGAGATAAAGAGTTCATGTGACAGGAAAGAAATTACTAGTAACTATAAGAGCTCCTTGGAGAAAAATGCATAAGCAGAAAAGAAACCCGTGTTCATAAGGGTTAGGGATAACCAGCCTTTGTAAAGGAGTATCGTTGTGTGTCTCTGTTGGTAACAGCCATATGCAATGGGGAGACTCAACCTAAAATTAGCAATTTTTATACTTGTGGATAAAAATAAGTTGCAACAAGTCTTCAGTGTGGCGGTATTTGGTGCGTGGATTGGGTGGAACTGGACAAAACTCTGCGTGGGGGTTAAACTGCACAACTCCCACCGACTTCAGCTGGCCAACAGGGAACAGAACCTGTAGGAAGATCCTACTCACCACGTGTGCACGTGTATGTCGCCTGCACGCACACATACACAGCGACACGCACATAGTTACACAGACACACTCTTTGCAAAAAAAAAAAAAAATATTGACATTAAGAAAGTATAACCTCAATAAAAGTCCCTTCTCCCCCCTCAAAAAGAAGAAAATGCTTAAAAATATCAGAATCATTCACATGAAATCTGTGTGTTTTGTTTGCTTTACAGTTGAGTTTACTCAGAAACACTCTATATCGTTAACATCCAACTAATGGTGGAAGGGTTGTCTTCCTGGACACAAACCAATTCCAAATTCTGAAAGGGGAAAAAAAAAAAAGGAAGAAAAAATGAAAACCCAGATAAAACATTAAACAAATCTTTTCATTACGCTCCAAATCAACTTTTAATCTTTTTTCTCTGTTCCTGTACTGCCCGCAGCTTTTCACCTTAGACTTCCCTGCTCCTCTGAGTCTCAGTGGGAACATCCCAACAGGGAAAGAAGTGAAATCCGTACCTGGGCAGAGGATAAAAATGGGCTTTTGCACCATTTTCTCTTACATCAGGATTGTGCCTAGTTCGATCGCAAAGAGCGTGTTGGGGAAACGGACAAATAATTAATTCTGGATAATTTCAATCCCCATCAGACATCTGATACTTGAAAAGTGCTTAAAGCTTTTCCCTGCAGTGGGAAAATTATGAACCCAAAGTACATTATACTTCAAATCCTCATTTTACACTGATTATGAAACCATAATAATGCCCCAAAAATCCAGCCCAGGACTTCTTTAACCTATTGGGATTTTTCAGTTGGCAGCAGGCAGCTCCAGATTTCAACATGAGGTTTACAGGTGGATTGTTAAGCCCTAAAAAAATCCTGAAGGGTGACATGGGAGTTAACTGCATCCTACCGACATGGCTAACACTATTCAAAATCGAGGAATTAAGAGATTCCTGTGAAAAGCTTCATCTGAGATGGTTTGGCAAAATGCATTTAACCAGTTGTTGCTTAGTGAAGTAGGTAAGAAAGACACGTGAGACACAGATAAACCCAGCAGCTTTGCCTGTCCTGTGGCACCTGTGCTGAGCACATCTGCATGGCGTGGGCAACATCTGCACTGAGCCCAGGAGCTGCACGGCTTCTGACCTCTGATCGAAACAAATGCTTTGTGGCTGGGAAAATCTCACAAACCCACTTCAGAGGAGGTTATAAAGAGCAAAAAACTCATGGGGTTCACGCGCTCTTCCTTTGCCTCCAAAACGCCCCTTCCCCAAGCCCAAGGGCCCCACCCTCACCTGCAGCCTGAACGTGTGTGGAAAGGCTCCTAAAATCTGGAGGAGAGGGTCCTGAAGGTCGTCCCGGCTAGAGATCCCATCATGTTCTTATCAAATCCTTGCTGAAAAAGCAGATGCACATGCAGTGCAGTGAGTGCTTATCAGATTCAAAACTGAGAGCGTCTTATGGCCGTGAGAGAGCCCGCCCCACTCCCACAGCTGGCCTCCCCGTGAAAACTGTCCTTCAGTCTCAGACAACCTCCTCTGTCCTCTGTATGCCTTTGACATGTCACCCTTACTGACGGACTTCATCTTCCTTGCATCACATTCCACCCGCCAGCTTTACCGGAGGAGACCTCTACCGAACCCTTCGCTGAGTATTACTTCATCTTGCTCCTCACCCTGGAAAAACGGCCGAGACATGTGGGTGATGCACATGTCCTTGCCAACTCCCACCCTCCTCGTCTGATGTGTGCCTGTGCAATGAGCATCTGGGTGAACACAGGAGTGACTCAGTCACGTCAAAACGAGTTGGCGCAGGTTCCTGAGCAGAGCCTGGCGCAAAGCTACACAAGCTCCTATAGAGAAAACCCCTAATGGTGAATATGAGGACGATATGCAGGTTCTCTCTGCTTTCCCGCCCCCAGGGTACTCCCCTTTGTGGATGTTCCTCCTTCTCTTTAATTTTCCCTTTTCTCTCTGCAGCTGCTGCTGCTGTTGAGTTGGAAAAACCCAGCTCGTTCAAAGAAAGCCACTGGGAGCTGGGAGCTGGCTCGGAGCCCCGTCTGGCTTTGCACTTTTGTAGTTTCTGTGGCAGGGAGCAAAACAGATCCTAAATGCTCCTCTTCTTGGTTTAAAAGATTACCCTGACTGCAGGGGTGAGCTAACCACAGGGTAGGGCTATGGACACAGAAGAAAATGGGAGTAAAGGGAGGGGAAACCCTGATGGGGATCTGTTGGGACATGCTGGTCCTACAAGAGGGACTGCTAGAAGAGGAATCTCCCAAGCTAGTGTGAAACGCCAGGCTCTGTTCCCAGCACAGAGCACTGGTGTGCACACAGAGCAGCGAGGGGGCTGGGTCACAGGAGAGCCCACCTTAATTACAATCACCCCCAGGGTTGAAGCTTCCCAAAGCTCCGCTTAGTCCCTAATGTCAGTCTCAAAAGCTGTGATTGCAACTCGCTGCCTCCTGCTCGGACCTGAGGTGGGTGCCCATGTGCTGAGAGCATCGTGGTCCTCCCAGCTCCCCAGGCTCCTCCCAGCCGCTGGCCGTACTGGCTGGGGGATAAAAGGGTTTTTAAACTCACCGGGTTT
>NW_010396933.1:32299-67685 GCF_000710305.1 Buceros rhinoceros silvestris | reverse complement strand
CCCCGGGCGCCCCGGCCCCCCCCCAGCCGCTGGCCGTACTGGCTGCTGAATCAAGGTCTTTGCAAACTCACTGGCTTCAGTGAATGAGTCAAGACCAGGGTCACTCGTGCCAGCCAGAAATCAGAATCATTTTCCTTACCTGCTTGAGCACACTCTGGAGCTCCCTGTTCGACCAAAGATCTGTCAGGAGGAGACGAGCAGCTTCGGCTGCTTTTGGACAGGAGCTGGGAAGATGAAAGCAGCCCTGGTGAATTATGGCAGGCCACAGAGCAGCAACCCACATGCAGTGCCGCCAGCCCCTACTGAGCCCATCTCCCGCTGGGAGGCTGGCCAGGCTTGGCAGAGGACTGTCCATAAAACTTTCCTTGCTCTCAGCAACGTTACACAACAACCACCTCTGGGACCAGAACAGGACACATGAAAAAGAGGGGAGGACTGGAGTGGAAAAATGAGCATTAAACTGAGCTGAAGGAGTTTTTCTGCAGTGTGAAAGAGAAGGGTGCCAACCCTTCTCTGGAGTCTGTAGGACAGTGTGGGTGAATCTCTTGGGAGGGCAG
This sequence comes from Buceros rhinoceros silvestris, assembly GCF_000710305.1. Lineage (NCBI taxonomy): Eukaryota > Metazoa > Chordata > Aves > Bucerotiformes > Bucerotidae > Buceros > Buceros rhinoceros. The sequence goes on along the minus strand of NW_010396933.1, from coordinate 67,128 downwards.
CAGAGGAACAGGCTGCCTGGTGAGGACGAAGGAGATGGGAGCATTTGTCATAACAACATCTGCAACCAGAAGTCCTTACTCAGCACAAGTTAATAGATACTTGCTCACGTAACAGCTCTGAAACCGTGATTCATAGCCGTACCTTTTAAATTTTGGAACATTTCACTTGACAACTTGGATCTAAACCTCCTTGCTGCTTCTTATCACTACTCCCAATCTCCTGGACCTCGTCCTGTCTGTGGGAGACTCCCGATCTGTGTTCAGTGCAGCAACTCCAGCTGGTCTCAGCCAGGGTGATGGAGAGGTATGAGACCACGCTTCGGACCCTCCCTGTGTGATGCAGCTTTGCAAAACATTGTGTCCTCAAAACAGTCCTCACCAGACTGTGAGAAAAGGGACTCAGGTGCTCATCAGCAACCTGAGACCTGCAGGCACCTGAGTGTCAAAGGGCAGGAACCTAACCACAGTCACTAAATGTAGGGCATTTCTCTACCAAACATTGCAAGGGTTACCAAAGAAATCAGCAAGTTTAACTTGGTCATAAACTCCAAAGGGATTGTGCAGCTCGTACATGTTGGTATCGCGTGGAGGACTGGGGGAGCTGCAGACCACCAGAAATCCCTGAGCAGTGTTTTGGGATGGTAGAACCAGGTTTTATTGCAAAATCACTTCTCTGGTTATAACCATCCTAAGCCCTGTCACCAGAATGATTATGATCAAAAAATATTTTGTGGCTGAAATATTGTTTGTGGCTGATAAGCCATGAAAAACCAGTAAACCCAAAGATATCTCTGATTAGATGGTCAGTGAGTGTCCTGGACACTCTCTTTCAAGGATAAACTGTTCCATGCTTTTTAAGCTAATTTTCTTTTTTTTATAAATACTTTTCTTCTAATGATGCCAAACACATACCTTTGTCACTTCATCTTCCAAGCACACCTCAAAAGAACTTTTCTTTCCAAACCAAACTGAGCAGCAGCTGGTATCCAAGTCATTAACTAATACAGCCAAAAGACTTACCCCACTCTGGAGGATTGATACTGACTCCGTTTCATACAGCACCTATGACTGCTATTTGGGTAGAGAAAGATTGAGCACGAACTGATGGAGCTGTGACACCAACTTCAATTTGAAAAGTAGCAAATCCTAAACTAAAGTGCTGAGAATAGCGAGTGGCTACAGCCGGGTGTAACACAGAGCAAGAATGGCTGATGTGGGGGAAAATGTCCTTAAAAACAAGTGGCCCCAAAATCAAAGTTGAGTTTAAGGACAGTCTGGTTTTTACAAATAGAATTATTCGTAAAAATTTGTGGAAAGACAGCAAGGAAGATGCCCACAGGTGGCAGTGGCAGCAGAAATCCAAAGAACTATTGACTCAACAAACCACAAATGAGATCCTAATCAGAAAGGGGGCAGGAAGGCAGCAAAAAAGGCAAGAATTTTGTATGTGCATATACAATAATGGGGGAAAATAATGTTTCCTCAAAGGACAAAAAGTATCAAGACCCTTCTGCCTGTCACAGGACTTGTCAGGGAATTCCTGGGAGAAGGATTTCTTCAGGATGTCACGAGTTTATAAAACTGATATCAAGGTGCAATCTTTGGAAGAAATGGGAAATTGGAAATGGGTGGATGAGAAGGGCTCCCTTCTCCAGAAGAGAGTCAAGGGAAGTTCTGAGTGTCTTGCAAGATTAATTTTGGTAAAATGTTATGCTGGAATTAATAGCAAAATTAAAGTGAGCAATAGAAAAGGTGCGGAAGGGAACGACCAAAGAGAAACTGAAACTAATCCTTGACGGAGGGATTGTGAGATGAACTGCAGATCTGACGCTCTAAAGTACAGAGAGAGATTTTGGAGGAAAGCAGCCAGCAGATTTATTGAATTATTAAGAAAAATTATCATTTCAGTACTGAAATAATGTTGCTTGAAAATGAGCAGAAGACTGTTTTTCAGACAGTTGGAAGGGGAAGGTGAAAAGGACGTCAGACATCACCACAGACTAGTAACTGTAGCTTGGTTTTCAGAAACACCACCAAAAAAAAGGAAGGTAATATTCAATATTTTGGCAAGTAGGATTAAAAATAATGACGAGTGAATGAACCCCATCATCACTCTGAAGCCTGTGTCATACACAAGGATTTATGTAGCAGACAGAGACAATTATTTAATTGGGATGCTCCAGGAAGGAGGAGAAACCACAGCTAAACTGTGTCTATTTATGTCTCTCATCCAGAATACAGCTACAGGAAATGTCAAGAGAAAAAAACCTCAGCTTTGAGAGGTGCTGGCTGGCATTTGAGAAGAACGTGGGAAAGGAGAAGATCCATAACTTACTTGTCTGTCTTTCTAAAATATTAATAGAAAATTATTTGAGCGTGTTAAACTAACGATTTACAGCTTCAAATGGGATGAGAGACCAGCTCAGAAGTGTGGGTAAAGATTTGTGTGTGGCAGAGGAGCATGTGCCAGAGAAGCCCTGCGCAGACACACCAACCAAACCAACACCAGTGCAGGGGGTGAGGGAAGTGTGTCCGCAGGGAAACTGAAGCAGATTAACAGAGAAAACTGCAAAATACTGACAGGGTGCAACATGGCATCGTGTTCTCTGTGGTGATTTGGTCGCCACTGAGACCTCCTCCGTTCTCCATTTCTGCTGGCTGAGGTGCTGGGAAGGAGGAGGTTGATGGTGTGGGGCTCACCACGCTCAGTACCAGTGTGGGGAACATGGAGTCAGCGTCCAGCCTGGGGAGGGGGCTTCTGCAATAACCCCCCTGTAGAGGTGTTAGATCTCGTTATTCTCATCAGGAAGCAGTTGAGGCTCTTCCTGATGTGGGACTGGACAAATCCCACCCTAAATCTTCTTGTTTATCTTCACACAGGAAAGTGGGAAAAGTTATCTGAGCTATGACCTAGCAGATATCCAGCTCTCCAGAGGGGAGACCTCGCCCACAACTGCTCTCTGGGAACAGCCTGGAATGATACAGCTCGAATAAGATTAGCCCTGGGTGTGAACTGTCATTTTTTTCAAAATAATTAAAAGTCTTTGAGGAAAGAAATGAATAATGGGGGAAAAGGAACAAGTCAAATTTCAACCATTGTAAGAACTGGGGAGTTTCTCGGGAGGAATTTGTGATGCAGACGGGAGGAACACACCGGAGATATCTCCAGAATTTAGTGACTCCCCGCAGTTCAGTGAGTCACTGCAAACAAAGCTCATCACACACATCAGCCAAAACAATTAAGGTACGAACAACCCCAGTTGTGCAACTCTTTGCTGAAGGCGTAAATTAGCTGACGACGGGTCTGAGGGATCCAAAGCGGGAATTTAGGCAGAGGTAAGTCCCATTCAAAACAACGAAGAGTTAGAAGGGGCTTGGGTTTCATGTGGATTGGGCTTGTTGTAGAGCGGAAGCCTATAAAAGCAGCAAGCTGACGGAGGTGTGTTGGCTGAGGTCCAAACTAAACACGGAGCCGCTTCTAACGACTGAGAGTCTCTCTGCTGTGTGAAATGAGTGGTAGATTGTAAGTGGTTCATCAGGGATGATGGAGAAGGCATTTTTCACAACAGAAAACAATGAGCTACGTGTATAAGGTGTTTTAAATCAATGACAGATGGTAGGAGAGGTGCAAGTCTAGAAAGGAGAACACATGGCCAAAGCTGAACACCGGTTTGGCCAGAAGTGAAGATGTAGCTTGGTGAGGGTTGACAAGGTTTTGCACAGCTGGGGTAAGAAGCGGCACAGAAACACTGTTTACCGCACCGCCAGACCTCAAACCAAGCTCTGCAAGGGAAGAGCAGTAAAATATGTCGAGATTGCTCAGTTGTGGTAAAATATATGTGAGTAGACCAGGGCAGGGACCTATAGTAACACGTATATAAACACATATCATCAGGGCTGCATCTTTGCCACTGGCGGTGGATGTTTGAGCACATCTGAATGGTGAAGCTAAGCACCATCCCAGTGCTGGGATCTCAGACCTGCCCTTCATGACTGGGTTTGCAGGAAGCTGAGGGGGAAGCCCAGGCACTAGGGAGTCAGGCCGTGTTCTGACATCCCCTTTTGTGAGGGACGAATTATTAAAAGGGTTTAAGATGTTGGTGCTTCTTCTCTTTAGAATTCCTTCAAATTCATCCAGCAACGTTCCCGAGGCCCCTTTACGAATCCCACTCTGGATGGCTCATGCCTGTTTCCAAGATCCAGCGTTGAGGACTTCTCTCTACCAACATGCTTGGAGATTTTCTGGCTCTCAATTTACAGGCACAGGGAGAGATTAATGCTTTCCTACGGCTCTGAAGGGTGTTGGGAAGGCTCTGGGGTTAGTCTGGCTTTGCACAGAGTGTATGGGCTCAAAACTGTCTGCACACAACCCTTTCCATGCCTTCTACCCCCAACTCACCCGTTTCGGCACAGGCTTACTACATTATTTAGCATGTTGCTTGTCAGGTAAGATTTTCCCAGGTGTGGGTTGGACATGATGAGGTTCCTCAGAGTGTAACAAGCTGATGTCATGATCTCGCCATAGCTGTTGGTATTTCCAGACTGGAATGACAGGAGACGTGATACATCTGGGAGCACCTGGTGAGCTAAAGAGGTGGAATGTTCCAATCAACATTTAACCAAAACCTAGCACAAGTGAATGCTACTATTCAATGCAAGAACGCGGTGTTATCTCTGGAGGGAGGCATCAGTGATGTTGGACAGTAATGGCATAATAGTCATCACTTGATTTTCAGAGGCAAAATGAGTGCTGCAGGCCTCTGAGAGGTAGTGATACCCATCAAATCCAACACAGTTCCCAGAACACTATGATCCTCCTAGCATGAAAAAAGCCTGTAGTGGCAGCAATTCCATTTTCACAGTGAAGTAAACCATGGCATAAGTGACAGCAGTCAGCCCAGCATGTTTGTGTCAGGACTCTACTAGCAGAATCAAGTTTATTTTATGCAGCAAACCACGATACAGATTTCTAGCATCAGCCTGAAAAATTCTGATCAAATCTGATTCTGCAGATTTGTCATGGTCTATAAAGCACACCACACGCTTGTAGAGACTTGGAGATAGGACACAACTGGTGAATTAAGCCTGCAACTGCCTCTAATTGTCCTTTTGGCCAGAAGAAATGACAACACTTTGCCAAATTTCAGGGCTTGGCTAAGTGCTATTCTGGAGTTTACAAAGTGAGATGGGCAGATACTAGAGAGTTAGAAAGTGTTCTGGAATCTGCTGAGGTGGAAATTACTTACCCATGGTTTTGTGGAGAATGGGATGCCGGGACATGTTGCTCAGCAAAGAAGCCCCAGATCGGACAACTTCAGAGCTGTTGGACTGGAGCAGCCGTGCTATGCGAGGCAAACCTTTTTCCTTCAAACCAATCAACTGGCTCATTGCGTTAGACATCTAGGAGACAGAACAGAGATGTCTCATGACTTCTAATGATATCCCCAAATAGCTGGAGAAGTTTCACCTTCACGTCTATGTTGCCCTTGCCCTTCACAACACCTTTGCGGCTCCCTGCTGTGCCACAAGTAATAGGTGTGGTGGAATAGGAAGAGCTAATGGATACCTCTATAAAGCAACCTAAAGACCAAAATACTCATCTAGGATCCTGATCTCCTGTTTGTGATGTAGAAGATCTCAGGATGTAGCCAATGCAGGTCAGTGTTCATGGATGTTACTCTTAATAAATTTCCCTCTTATTGATAGACTTTAAACTGAGCTTCTCAGCTACTGCCCCACCAGAAAGGCCACTGGAAATTGTCACACCACCATTGACACTTGTCCATCAACAGTGACATGGGAATGGAGGGCACGTCGTTCCAGTGGACTGAGACCAAATTGCCCTCCCATGCTCCAGGAAGCACAGGTGCCATGTTACAGATTCACAGCAGCAGGACTGGGATGGGTAAAGCGGAGTCTGAGAAGAGATTTGGAACCATTCTCTACAAGCTAAAGGATTACAGTAAGCTTTTTAAGTTTGTCCCCAGATTCCCTTTACTTCAAGAGACAGCAACCCCAGCAACCCACCCCAGCCCCAGCTCTGAGCTGGAATAAGGAGAAGCCATTTTACACATTCAGGCAAATTCCACTACTCTGTTCCAGAAGGCTGCAATAAGTTGCTTCAACACTGCCAGAGCTGGTTTTTGTTTGTTTGTTTTCTTCTCCCCTGCCCAAGAGACATTCTTGTGTAATGATGTTGATTGCTGACCGGCTTTTCAATTCTATGGAGCATGTGGCTCCAGCCCCATTTCTCTGCTCAGCTCTGCCCATCCTGTGACAGCCTCACCCCACTGTGTTGATAGCGGCTCTGCTTAGTTAAACTGCAAAGAAAAAAATTCCCAAAGTATTTCACTTGTAACAAAAGCTCCCAGGAGATCGGAGCTGGCAGGTTAATGGTGTCCTAGCAGTGAAGGCTCCTTTCGTGAGTCACTCCGTCTTTCTGGGTGGAACGCTTGGCACACGTGACACGCCTCTCCTATGTATGAAACAATTATCTCTTTATCTCCCCAGCCATCTTATTTAAATTGGAATTGATGAAGTTTGACACAAACAGACAAGTCGAGGTTTGTCCACGTGAAGGCGGCCTGTGAAGACATGCCTGTAGTAGCGATATTGGGCACAGCAGAGCTGCTGCCATGACGTGGCCCTCGCCATGCCCTAGCTCCCGCAATACCCACGGCGTCACGCAGCCCGTGTCAACTCCACGCTGCCATATCTACGGGTGAGGACATCTGTCAGAGCTATTTTATGAGCAGCTCTGATGTGAGGACAGGCTGCAATCCACAGCACAACCCACCCTGTTATTAGAGCCACCTCCCACTTAAAGAACACACACAGGCGGTGGCGCGCGCACGGCCTTTCTCTCTCCTTTAATGACATCTGTCCACAAGTGCACATCTGGGCACATCCACACTGGTGCCCTGTGGGGAGGATGCCAATACTAGTAGATGCTGATAGCATGACCAACAGACTGGGGAAACCTGGAAACCCAGTGTACAGACCTGGGATAGACCCTTGGGATGCTGATCATAGTCCCCCACAAGACCCTGCTTTGGTATTAACAAATAACCTCAGCTGTGGAAAGACTTGCAACAGAGCCCTGAGGTTTAAGGAGGACATTTTCCTTTCTGATTACTGTAAAGTACTGACACGTTTGGCTGTGCCCGTGTGGAGGAGAGAGGAGAACTCACCAGCCCTCGGCTCGCAGTGAGATTCTGCAGAGCTCCAGCACAAGCTTCCAGGGTGGCATCCTTCTTGCTCTGATCCATCAGGGACAGATAGGTACGGATGGCATCGGAGTGGTAGAGCCAGCTGGGTCCTTTGGGTTTAAAATCCTCCTCAGGCAGGGGGACACCGTACTCATCATTCTACAAAGAGATGAGAAACTGGAAGCTCAGATCCTGCTCTTCTCTTGCAGACCCTGCCTGGGGCTGAACATCATGTTTCCAAGCCCTCTGAGGGACAACTTACCTCCATCTTACCACTCCTGCTGTTGAAACAGCCTGTGAGAGTTTTGTCCATATAAACGCTCCGGGCCATGTGGTTGAGCTGAGTGTATTTGTTGGGAACTTCGGCATCCAGGCGGTAGGAGAGGTTGTGCAGGATGCAGATGCAATTCTCCACAGACTGAAATCACCCCCAGAATAAAAAGGCAAGCATCACATTAGGAAAAAAAAATACGGAGTGGCACATCCTGTAGCTACAGGGAGGACACATACCATGCCCTAACTAACTTTTTAATGGTTATACTACATAAGCTCCTTTAATACCTAAAGGTCCTAATACCAAAGACCTTGCTTAAGGTAGCGATGATGGATGCGGAGGAAGGAGTAGACATGAGCGAAGGCCACATAGCCCCAGTGCTGTATTGTGGACCTCAGTAAGCTGATTGACCCAGTGAACCTTGTCAGGTTCCAACGCACCCGGAAAAGAGAGTGCAGAGGGTGGTGACATCAAACTGCCCACCAAGAAATGCCAAATTGTGAAAGCCTTCCTCTTGCCAGAGTCAACTTTCAGTGACTTTGTCCAATTCACAGCTATAGATTAGGGACACTTTTTGCCAAGAACAGGGTTTTAAGCCTCCTTTACCTGAGGACAGAGCGCTCAAGGCAAAGCGCAAAGGAGAATTTTCCCTGGATGTCTGTAACCGACACCAAACCATGCGGCTGCATTTCCAAAGAGCTGTTCAGTACGTGCTGCCAAAACTGGTCTTCTAGCAAAACCCATCCCCAGCAGAGGATTTGCTCAATCCTGAGCTCCCTTTAAATAATTTTGGTACTCAGCTGGGCATTGAGGATTTGGGGGTGTCTGGCTGGCATGGCAGGTGTTGAACTCCCAAAAATGTGGCTAGTAACACTATTGCATCCAAGGTAAGTGTGGATTACACACAGCAATCAGAGTTGAGGGGACCGGCAGAAAGATGCCAGCTCCTCGCTTCTTGCTGGATGTGATGCCAGTCTGGGCCTTATATACTGGAGTCCTGCTGGATGAGGAGATGTGATGTGGGGAAGAGCACGAGGTGGTGGTTAAGATGCTGGAAGGATCCCAAGGTGGGAGGGGAAGGGAGGAAACATGTTGGGGGCTCAGGAGGCAAAATTGTAAAACCTCGGGAGAGGAAATTGTAAAACCTGCCTCTGCTTCAGGCCCAGAGCACTTGCTGGTCCTACAACATATTGCGCTGGGGTTTGGAAGGTGAAGAGCAGCCCCCCGTTTGAATGGGATTTGGAGCTATTCCCAGCACTGCCAGTATTGACTGTGGAGCTGAACTCCAGTAAACAGCTCGGGGTGAGCGTCTGTACCTTATCATCGGGTCGGTTAGAAGCCACGCAGTTCTGGGTGTAAGTCATGACTGAATCGATCAAGCCAGGGTAATTCCTCATGGTCTGGCGCCCCATGTCTGCAGAACTCAGGTTTCTGAAGAAAGCCATCGCAGAGCACGTCAGGAGGGAAGGAGGAGAGAGGATTAGCTGCGTTTATATATGAGACTCCTACAGCTATGGCTATAATTGAATTTAAGGGTATTTTTGGCGATTCAGCGAGGCTGGTATCCTGCTCTCATTAGGACTGTGCTGGTGCGTAGCTCCCTTGTTGCTCTTCAGGATCGGTTTCATCTAGGGAAAAGCCCTGTTAAGGAGCTCTGTAGAGAAGACAACCTCCTAGTGAGAGCAACTACCAGCCTTAGATGCTGCGCACTTGACATCACACGGACTCATTGCCTCCTTGGAGGTGTTTCCACAGAGAAGGCCTAATAACGACCACCTGGGATTATTGTGACAATGAGGAAAGGTGTGTGGTTGTAAGGATGGAGCCACACAGGGTCAGCAGCAATATTTGCATGGGAAACGGAGGCAGAGTTGCTGAAGAGCAGCAGTCGTTCCGACAGGGGGACTGGCCAGTTGGGAATGGTGTAATGTATTCCCGAGTACTGGTGGCTGCCAGGACAGGGGAGTTTTTCCAGTAACAGAAAATGCTTTTTGTTGGGTTTTTGGGGTTTTTTCTTCCCTATTTTATTGCCTTGTAGCTTGCAAATGAAAAACAGAGAGGCTGGCAGTCATTGTGAGATATTCACTCCAGGCGTTCCAGAACTGGATTTGATGTTCGCTGTGATTTGCAGCCTCATTAACATGAATTCATCTGCAATCCAGAAATGCTTGAGCAGCAATGGCTCGAGCCCAGGGCAAACCCAAGGCTGTTCTCATCTCTGCGTTACGATGTGGCAGGGCAGTGAGTCAGAGCAATCCCAGCTCAGCCCTCGGATCAGGGGCTCTGCGCCCAGCCGCCTTGCTTTCCTCACTCGCCTTGCTCCCCAGTCCTGCTCCCCCCAGCCTTTTCAGCTCCCTCACTGACCTGCATCTGACAGTGCTCACTGGGGCTGTGGGGTATCCCTGCCACTGACTGTGATAAGCCTCAGGAGACAGAATCTGCCTCGAGTTAAACTCCATGGAGAGCTCCTTTTACAAGCTGTCCTCACATTCTTTCCCTCATTTTAATGGGATATTTTGTGGCATTGGTGGGTTGGGATGGTCATAAAACTGGAGCACGTTGTGTGCAACCTACACCATGCATCCCAACACGCAATGGCACGGGGAAGGTGCCTTCCAAGACGGGCAAGGGAGCAACAGTCTCTCAGACACGGTTCCCAGCCACAGAAGACGATAGTATCACATCTTGGAAGGCCCTGGTCGTATTTGCCCGTTTCGTTTCATAAGCAGATACAGCTCCTACTAGCTGCCTGTCTGGCAAGGGTGCGGTCGGCACTGCGCTCCCTCGGGGAGAGCTTCAGTTGATGAAAGTACCTAATTATACGGGGCATTTTTTTCTTCCCCACTTGTTCCCAGTGAGACGAGGAGCTCACATCCAAGTGGAGGAGGGTGGTAGGAGAAACAGCAAGTCAGGGCGAAAGTCCTCTGCAAAAGGGCTCTGGACTTCACATGAAAAATACAAACTACTCTGGGCTCAACTGCACCTCCCATGCTGTAGCTGACCCCCGGATCAAACGAGCCAGGAAAGGTCCAGGGCGATGGCACTGCTCTGTGCTGAAGCAGCTACTACAGTCAGGGGGAAAATACTTGTTTTCCTCACACAGACAATTCTGTCTTTTTGTCATCTAAACTCGAAACCAGTTTGCTTTCTAGCTATCAAAATTTCCTCTGGAAGCCTCAAAAATCAAAGGGCGAAAAGTGTCACGTTTCCTGCTCTGAGCTGTACACTGTCAGGTTGCAGAACTGCAGCTCCCCCGTGACAAAGCAACTTCTATTTTTTGAGCAGAAACTTAGCAAGAACAAACTTGGGTTTGGGGGGTTTTTTTGTTGAAAAAAAAAGCTACCAGGAAAAATATTTTACATGTAATTGTTTCTGCACCTTCTCTTAGCCAGGAAACTTTTTCAAGGAGAATTTTTTGTTAATACAATTGCAGTGACAATAGCTTACTGCAAGAGGATTTAGGCAGCTTCAGCTTTTTTCTCAGACACAAGCTACAGGAAGTCCCTGCTTGATGACTCACCTCAAACACCCTGTCGCATTGAAGAATACTTCTGGGTCAATAATTTCTCTTGTCCTATTGCAGCTGCCATCAGACCAGCCAGAGAAAGGGATGATTACACAGTCTGTCAAGACGGGGAGGGCCTCCTGTATCAACTCTTCTTTTAATTCATCAGTGGAGGAGAGGTTCCAGAGCAGTCCTAGGAAGGAGGTGGGAGACAAGCTCAGGCAGAGGGTCACCATGCATTAGAAACTTTCTTTAAGTCTTAAGTGAACCCCAAAGTTCTTCTTCACTCCATCCCTCTCTAAACTAAGGGTGCAGAGGCCGTCTTGAATGCCAGTCTGTTCATCTCTATGGGAGACAGGCAGGATGGGCACCAGGAGCACATGGAGGTGGGCATCTAAACATCCTCCCTCCTCCTCAGTTGGTGTTTATTGCAGGGGAAGGCATCTCTCCAGGGATCTCATAAAGACTTGCACACAAGACCTCAGTCACAGCTGAAGGTGACCTGCACCGACAAACTCATGTTAATGCTTCAAGACAAAGCGAGACACCAAGGAGATAACCTGCCCAGCCATACTGGGACTGCTAGCACCCTCGGTCTTCCCTGGAAACAGCACAGGGGCCAGGAGCGCAGGAAGGTATGGGAAGGGCAGGGTGACTACAGCTGTGGGGGGAAACCTGGGGCAGGTGATTCCCCGATGGGCACTGATGCCATGAGGAACCCTTAAGAGCCACTGAAAGGCCATGACCTCCTCTGCCTTCTGTTTTAGGTTGCCATTTGTTGTGACAGGAGCATAAAACCTCCTCTTTGTGGTATGGCAGCACCGTGGCTACTGGCCCTTTCCGTGCTGGAGGAACAGGGACCACAGGCAGGGAGGAGCACCGTCCCTGCTGAGGGCTGAGCAGTCTGCTGTGTACCTGTCAGTTGTTTCTGTATTTCAGTGTTCCCTGTCCTCCGAAGCAGGCTCACACACTCCCTTATCCCATTCTGCCGACGGGTTTCTATCTTGTTGGTTGGATTCTTGAAGACCAAATTTCGGAGGGCTCCAGCTGCTGCCCGCTGCACATTCTGGTTGGTGCTGCGGAGCAGCTCCACGAGCTTGGCGATTCCCCCCAGCCGATAGACCTGTACCAGGAAAGACATGCTGCTGTCAACATGGTGTGCAGAGCTTCGCTGGGACAGGGACACCTAGAACTGTTATGGCAATGCAAGGAATCAACACGGCAGGTACCCAGGGGAGCTGGAAAAGCAGACCTGGCAGTAAAGGGTGGTTAGAGCTTGCAGATGGCATGTCTGGTTCAGGCCATAGGCCATGAGCACAAAGGTGCTGGACTGGAGGCTGGACCTTAAACTCTAGAAGTGGATCTCTACGAGTACTGGCTGTGGACCGAATCCTTTGCTGATGTAAATGTGCTTTTCCCACAAACTTGCCCCTACCTCCATCAGTCTGTATCAGGGAGAAATGTTGCTCTACCTATGTGTAGAGGTTATATACAGTAATGCATGTGGTAATTTATCTGCATCCTGAAATCATGCGCTGAGCTTAGAGGGATAGTCATGGTACAGCGTAAACATCCTGGAGGTCAGCCAGAAGCAGAACTGGGCCATACTCCAGCACTCATTGAGGGGCAGCATCGTAAAGGGGTGTGAACCCTGGCCTGCAGGACACTACACTCGTGCGAGGGAGGTTTGAAGGCAAATTCCTCCAGCTGAGCTCTCCAAAATGATGAGCATTCTTGCTGCAGGATGTCCTCTGTTCATGATCCAGCGTGGGGACCCTCCTGGCACAAACCAACCCATTGGCTGGAGATTCGCTGACAACAGAAAAGGAATGAGCGCCTTCCAGAAAGGAAAGAAAACAAGCGTGTGCTGGGATGACTCACATACCTGCTCTGACACATCTTTCTGGGAAGTGATGGGACAGGCCAGCACACAGAGTGTTTTCAACGGTAACGAAGGGTGTGGCCACCCTACAATTAACGACTGTAATGTGGGCTGGGGTAGCTGCGCTCGGTTCAGCCGCAGGGAGGGCACAGAGGTACGTTCCTCAATCTGCACCACCATGTCCTGCTCCACTGTCGTGCCAGAAAATGGAAAGCCACTTCTATAGGGATGTCATCTTGACAAACCCATGTTTGCATGACTGCAAACATGCCAGAGCAGGGATAAACTTTTGTGACATGCTTAAGACTGATTCCTTTGCTGCAGGTTGGCGTAAATTTAGTAATCAAAGAGTAACAGCCTAAGAACATCAAGTTGCACTATAGGAAGGGTTTCTTTTTGATTAAATATCTTTATACATGATCAATAATTAACCCATCAGCTTAGATGGTTGTGCATTTCTGAAATGGGTGAAAATGGCTGAAATCATAGAATCGTGGAATGGTTTGGGTTGGGAGGGACATTCAAAGCTCTGCCAGTCCAATCTCCTGCAGGCAGCAGAGACATCTGCACCCAGAGCAGGGTGCTCAGAGCCCCAAGGGCCAACCTGACCTGGGATGGGGCTGCTCCCACCTCTTGGAGCAACCTGGGCCAGGGTCTCACCACCCTCAGCAGAAACAATTTCCTCCTTCTCTCTGGTCTGAATCTCCCTCTGTCGGTTGAACCATTACCCCTTGTCCTGTCCCAACAGCCCCTGCTGAAAGATCTGTCCCATCTTTGTGACAGGCCACCTTAAGCACTGAAATATCACTGAGCAATGCACAATGAAGATCACAGTGGGATTTAGGGCAATTTTGCATGGCTCTGATCCTGCAGCTCTGAGATAGCAAAAGATTCAGGTGAAACTGGGTGCAACTACATCCAGAAGAAGACATTGCATCTGGATGGCTGCTCCCATTATCGCCAAACCCTATCAATCCATGTCACAGCAGCTTATGGTGATAATGGGGATACAGTCTACTCTGCTGCTGGGTAACTTTTCCCTGTATTAAAATCCTGACCGACTGTTATTAAGAGAAAGTGGCCACTAGTCACTGAAAAATCTACTTAATTCATTCCTGAGTTTGACTCATGAGGTACAAGGCTGCATCATGGAAATCAGGGGGACCTACAGATCCTTGGTACTGAGGAAACCGAGTTCCATCCATCTCACGTGCCATCAGCTCCAGTGTGTCAGCAGAATTCTGAGAGAGTTTGCTCACCTCTTGCTTGGCAGACTCGTCCTGGAAGCAGGTGTGCTGGAGGTAGTAAGCACCCATGGCCTGGTATTTGTCATCAGAGGAGCACAGAAGTTGTATGGCTTTCTGGATGGTCATCGTACCGCCGTCTATCTCATCGCCACATATTCTGTGTCAAAGAGAAATACAGCATTGGTTGAGTGCTGAGCCCAAAAGGCTCTGTCAGTACTGGGGATTATTAGGAAGGAATCGATTACAAAACATGAAATATTATTACATCGCCACATAAGACACATGTGCATTTCTCTCAGAAAAAGAGATGATAAAAGTAGAAAATACACAGAGGAGGACACTAAGGCTGAAAATAAAGGAGACAGAAAATAAACCCGGGTTAAGGGGCTGGATGTCTCATCATGTCTAAAGTGGAAGGTTTAATGAACAGAGAACCAGCATTCACCTTTTCTCAAAAAAAAAAAAAAAGAAAGAAAGAAAAAAGGAATTAATGGCTAAGATTTAAACCATCAGTCAGGTCATTAGGACAATCTAAAGTAGGCAGATGCTTTTCCCACAGCATGTGATCTGTGATCCTTTGGTGTGAGATGTGGTAGAAGCAAAAATGTGAGAGCAGTCGATGGTCTCAGGAGGCTTGAGCAGATCCATTACGAAAAGGTGACAGGCGTGACGAGAGTGCTGGGATGGACAGATACTGAGTGTGCCTACTACTCATAATAGCACCCAGACCTCCTGCTCCCGGGGTATGTTTACACTGGTAGACTCCAAGCTCTTCATAAAAGCTGGCCACTGTCTTCATCCCCTGTTACAGGTAAAGAATGTGCCTACAGACCCCAGAGGAGGGATAGGAACACCTCTGGCTTGGAGCAAGACTGAAACCTTGAGAAAAATACAACCCCCTGAAGATCTGTCCACTTGTTTGAAGGTCCTGCTCTCTTTGGCTTGTACTTACTTAACATCATCTGTGAGGTTTTAACCACATAAAATTAAAAGAGGCTAATAATCTTCAGCCTGATGAAGGGGCTCTGAACTGCAAAGCTCGTCTGAGTTTGCAGTTCTATCAGTCTAACACAAGTCCCTCCTTTCTCAGCACTGCCGCCTTTGGCCTGCAGCAGGATCTCCACTCACCACAACAGCGTCTGCGTTAGTTTGGATCCAAGTAAGCAACCACACAAAGCTCAGGATGGAGAAGAGTCACACCCTGAACTCCTGTTTGGCCATTACTATTTCTGCAGCGACGGGAAAAGATGGGAAACGCTTTGTTAACAGTGGGTGGAATCAAAAAGAGGGGTGGGCTTTGCTAGGACAACTAGGTCTTCGTTGTGCCTGACTGATGTTACTCCCTGTTGAGGATCCAGTTGCGACTGATGGGGAGTTTTATGTGGAGACTGGGGAGACCAGTTCCTGTCTGAACCCCACTCGTGTACACAAGCTCTTGCTCCACATTGTACTAGTGAGGGACTGTGTCGAGGGGCTGATCATCTTCAGACGGTCCAGTAGACTAACAAAATGGTGGGTTTCAACACGTTCCTTAACTGGACCTATTACTTTTGAAGTGTTAAATATTACTCTGAGGGTAATAGTGGTTTCTTCTAGGCATGGGATAGGCAGATGCATCTTGATCGTACTGAAGAAATGTTAAGAATAAAGGTCTGGAAAGGACACCCAAGGGTGGTCACTACCTTCAGCAGCTTAGAGTAAGATAGAAGATTTTGTCCTTACGCATCCAAAGTTTCACCTCCACACAGCACGGGCCAGTGAATAATATCTGTATTTCATACCAAATATCAAAAGCCAACAACTTATGTGTGTTTTGTCCCCCTCCCCTCACTGGTACAAAGCTGCACCCAGTTTTAATTACTCATTTAAGAACCCGTGGAGCCAATAGGTGCTTCCAAAGAGTGACTAGGCTTTGTGTCTCAGACATTTTTCTTAAGACAGGAAGACCTGCTCTCTGGGGAAACCTCTGCCTCTGTTGGTGCGCAGCAATGGTGGACAATAGTCTTGGATTGGCCCTTAAGCATTCGAAGTCTAAGGTCAGATGAACCTCATCCGCTGTTATTTCTACACTAAGAATAAACCATCACTTCATCATATGGTTTTATGTCACATGGAACCTCTATCAAAAGTTGGTTCCAAGAATCCTCCCTTACGCTTGCAACAAGGAAACACACAACTGGAAAGACAAAGTTTAAACTAGAAACTACAGAACCTCAGACATCTTTGGTTTGGATCCAGGATGCTGTGGTTTTCTCTTAGTCTTTTTCATTCTCCTGCTATGGTAAGACCTTGATGGATCCAGCCCGACCAACACCAGAGGGACTTCTTTGAGGATCCAGACGTGGGCTGGTAGTGTGGGCATCTGTAATCATGGTGAATTACTTTTTAAATTTCTTTTTAATTCACCACATTGAGAAAACCGCTAAACCTGGTGCACTTTTTATGATAAAGAAGGACATGCACTTGGTCATGCTACTCAAGGAAGGAAATTTTCTACACATCCACTCCATAATGGGCCAACCCCTCCTCCAGCAGGAAATAAAACTTGCCATCCATGTCCAGTTCTGTGTAGGAAAAGATGGGGAAGGTTTAGTTTCCCTGCTGGCTCACCAACAGGAGAAGTTCACAGAGTTTGGGCTCAGTCACACGGCCCAAGAAGAGGGGATGATTTCTCCTAGCTGAGAATATAATCGACCTGGCAAAGCCTGTGCTAATGGGAGATTGTTTATCAGCTGGTCGGGGTATTTCTAACCAGATCTACACTATGAGAACAGCCTGCTCCAAAACAAGTTCTTGGACTGTGGCCACCTCCAGCCTGGGCCTATGTGCCTGCTAGGAAGAGCTCCAAAAGTTGTTCTTCTTCTACAAGAAAGAACCAGCCAGAGACCTCAATTAGAAATGCTTCGACAAGAGACAAATTAGATTAACAGAGTCAGATGCAGAAGGGAAACAAGTACCTGAAGAGGATTGGCACCTCAGAAAGGCCAGTTTCCTCGTTTGGTACTAACGCCTTTTGTCCCCTTCATGTTAGCAGATGCGTTTGTGTTCATCAGATCTAGTTCCTTCCTGGTTGTTCTGGCTACAAGTCCCGGGAGAGGAGAAAGCCAGAAAACTCTTAACAAATTCCATTGTTCCGTTGTTCGTTAGTAAAATGAGAGTGGACCCACTCAAAACAGTGTCTACCACATCCAAGCCTTCCAGTCACACTGGAACAAACCTGGTAGCTGTGCTCCACACCAAGCAGCCATGTTCACCTCTGGGACACGGCACCAAGGTTTTGATGCCACTGAAAGCTCAGCTGGAGCTTCCCCTCAGGCTTTGCTCGGTGGGTGGATACCAGGGAAGATGAGCTCAGACTGAGACTGAGCTGGGGAGAAGGGAATCTTCACCATGGTATGAACCCTGGCAGGACAGCGTCACGCACAGCTCCACAGCAATTGCTTTGGTTGCCAACACAGAATGCAGACGAGTTCATATCACAAGGAGCCAGCAGGGTGAAATAGCCAGTTTTAGAAGGAGTTATTCCCAAATAAGAAAAAAACAAAGTGAAGGTGCCTATTGTTGACCTTGGTTCTGCCTTCCTTGTGTGGCACAACCCTGTTTTGATACTGATCCCCTACATTCATCCCCGAAGAGAGAATATCTGCCAGAAACACTCTCAGCACCTTTTCTGACTCTTTCAATAACTTTGGTATGTTTTCATGGTATTTCCAGACAGACTGAGCTCCTGCCTTGGAATTAAGGGTTACAGAGCACATGCTTTCCGTCACCAAACTTCACAGACGCTGCTGCAGCTCCGCATGGGCCAAGTCAGTGTCACCCAACATGACCACATGAAAAATCCCCAGCCTTTATTGCCTCCTCCACAGCTACCAGCCAGGGTATTCAAAGCCTTTAACAGAGCAGCACCAAAATATGCCATATTTCAGAAATATGCCGCTTGCTTTCCCACGATCTCTAAGGAGGTGTTTTAGCCTCTTTACCCCACATACAGAGAACACCAAAGGGAAATGCATCCACGACTTAAAATGAGGCCAAAGGTGCATGTGGTATTACAGAAGACAACACATCTTGCAGCTGTTCATTAGTGGCTCCTGATCTGTATCAGCAACTCTTATGGTGCAAATGTCTGCAGACACTCCAGCTCACCTCTTCATCTTCACAAATGAGAATACCCTGAATCCTTCACAAGAGGTGAGATTGGTCTGCCCTCGGTAACGTTCCCAGCTAAGACGCTTGGATTTTCCCTGAAGTGAAGCAAGAGGAACTGACTTTCTTAGGTGCTAACTCCCTGACCTGCCTCAGATTTCAGCCCCACTGGCCACTGACAGTATCTCTGCAAGGGCAGCAGAGCACCCAGCTCAGATGCAGCGTCTCCTAAACAAGTGATTTGCACATAACCAGTTCACTATTGCACAGACTATTGCAGAGCCACAACCACCACCTATCACGATCCAACCTGGCCCTGGGCCATCAGTCCCATGAGCGTGTGGTATCTGCAAGGAGAACTTGGACAACGAGAGCTGGTGCGAGCCACAGTTTTCTTGTACCTCAGGTTCCAGCTGGAGTGGGACAAAGACTCCAAGTTTTCTGAGATGCATTAAACATCCCATTCTTTATTACTGCTTCTGACCAAGGAGGAGGTAGAAATTTTTTCTTGGCTGGGCTGAATTGCAACATGTTATTCAACTAAAATCTGGCGACACACAGCCACTTGGAGCATGTTGCAAGTACCACCTCTCAGAGGAAATGGTTAAAAGCAGGCAAATATGCATAGTCTTCACCAGCTGCTGAAACCACCGTTCCAGGACAAAAGGTTGCAGATCTGCAGGATGTCATGATAGCCCAGAAAGGAGAAGGGTTCCACAGAGAAGAGAGACTCCTGGACACCAAGAAGATTCCTTCCAGCTCTAACCAGGTAGGACTCACTCCAGAGGGCTGGGTTCTGGCAAAGAGTGAGCGCTGCTCATTGAGAGCTGCCTTTGGGCAGGAACCATCAGAATAACCCATGAACTTCTGAGCCCGGGACAGATACACTGAACTTGGAAATGTTCCAGAGGTGGCAAAAAGATTACAAAGGTTTAAGCCCCTGAGTGGTTACAGAGAAGTATGTCTGGAAGGGACAGCAGAAGGTCCATCTCTACTCACTGAGGAAGGATCATAACAACAGGGCTGGTGGAAGAGGATGTACTTCAGGAGGAGGTTTCTCAAATCGTGTCACTACCCTTTAACCTCCTAATCTGGACAAAGAGAGCAAACCTCAGATTTCACCACCAGAACCAATACTATGGAGTGAGCAAAACTTGACAACGTGGTTTAGTTTATCTAAGAATTGTAGAATGGTTTTTCCCAGAAAACATTTAGGTCTTAAACAACTCATCAGCTCCCTAGAGGAAAGGTGCTTCCATCAACCAGAGTTGTTTCTGTAAAAGGAAGTTCTCTCCTGAGAGGTCGTTGTCAGAGGCTGCTCTTCCATGTCATACACAGCCAAAGCCAGTTCAAAAAATGGAAGCCATCACACGGTCAAACAGCTCCAGAGACTAAATACCTTTGTGAGCAAATGCAGAGGGACAGTTTGGTACAGATAATCTGACAGTTCTTGCACACTTGGTGTTTTGGTATCTACGCACCACTCTCACCACTTAAGAACATCTAATGACCCCTTTGTCATCTCATACCATCCAAGGAGATCAGATCCATAGCACAGGACACCTGAGAAGCTCCACTCTTGAACCACTACTGACACTGTCCACAGTGACTGCATTGCAGAGCAGTTTGGTATCATAGACAGACCCGGTGGATCATGGGTAATCGGTCTCACAGCAATGGAAACCACTACACTGGCTCACCTCTGAAAGCATGGAAACTGTCTAGCCCTCCCCTTGCTCATAGAGAGGGTTTGTTAACGTGCAGACAAGATATCTACCCACACAGGAGATCTGCAGTGTGAAAACTGAACACAGAATTATCCTTGTTATAAAGGCAAAAACTCTACCTGAAGAACTACTAGAAGAGGAGGAGCAGAGCCCCACGCAGGGAACCACCAGCTGCTGTTCCCCAGCTAAGCCCTCTTCCTGCACGTGGAGGTTCTTAATGGGATGCCTACAAGGAAACCTCTCCCTGCACAAAGATCAGGCTCCTCAAGTGAAGATCGAGCTCTCCAAGTGCAGAATCCTCCAACCAGAAACAGCCCTACACAGCAAAGAGAGCCCAGCTGCAGTCCTAGACCGTCTCTGAAGGCCCCTTCCCAACAAAAGCATGTGACAGACCAAGGCTGACAGCGACCTGCCAGATCCTTTACAAGGG
Organism: Buceros rhinoceros silvestris; assembly: GCF_000710305.1. Classification (NCBI taxonomy): domain Eukaryota; kingdom Metazoa; phylum Chordata; class Aves; order Bucerotiformes; family Bucerotidae; genus Buceros; species Buceros rhinoceros. Next base: position 46,706 of record NW_010396933.1, on the reverse strand, counting down.
CTCATAACCTTCCAGACAAGCAGCTTTTTCAAAGAGGACAACTCCTTAGCATGGTTCCAAAAGTTTACAGACAGCTGCTGCCATCCTCAGCTCCTCTGCGTCAAGAGCAGAAGCGCTTGTACAAACTGCCCTCCGAACTAACCCAGCTCTGCAGAGAGTTTCAGGCGAAGCAGGGGCGTGTGCCCCAGCCAAATGAGATTTACTCAGAGGACACAGCCCCAGCTGAGCCTACGACTTGAAGCCCGACGTTTCCACATCAGAACTTGTTCTGCCAGATGAGCCATGCCCGGAGCCAGGAGAAGTGTATAAATGGAGCCACTCCCTAACCGAAGGGCACCCAGCACTGCTGAGCATTCCTCTCACAACAGCCATTCTCCTTCTCTTCAGAAAACGCCAGTACTCTTCAAGTGACCTTTCCAAAGCAATGACCAAATCTGTAACCACGAGCGCTGCACAGTGAAGAGCGGGGCTTGCTCCAGGGAGAGCCTGTCTGCCTGTGAGAACTTCTCAAAAGCATTATTTTCCCTAGGCAGAAGCCAGCTGCAATCCCATGTTTAATCATTCTGCCATCCCTCCCACTACACTTTTATCTTCTTCAGTCAGAAATTCCCTAGAACAAGTTATTTCCAGTTTACGTAGCCTCTCTGCTTCTATTCCAGAGGAATTACAAATCTTCTGAAAGCAGCAAGCCAGTGCCACCAGTGCTCCGGGTTGGCCAGGGCTCACACGCATGTGTTAAACATGAAGTAACTGGGTACAAGGGAAACCAAGTTTTCATGACAACATGCTAACAGGAAAGTGACATTTCCAGACATACTTCACCTACTCAACACAAAAGGAGGGAGGCTCAGCAGAGAATTAGCCAGAGAAATACGGAAATCAACATTCAGATGTGAAAAAGGGCTTGATTTGGCTCACACTGCTGACTGCGATGGAGAATTTTCTCAACATCTACTTCACACCTTGGGTCAACAGCTCAACAACCTCAGGCCTTTGGTGTGAGTTACGACAAAGGCTACGAGCCCCCTTAATTCATCTTACAATCATGCTGCGGTGTGCCAATTCTCTTTTGGACCAGAGACCACCAGGAACAAGTTCAGGGTTTTCTAGGGTTTGTGTGACAAGCTGCCACATCTGTCTGGGAGTTGTGATAACCTCTGGGTCACTGCAGAGCAGACCCTGTGTGACAGTGACGCAGCAACAGCAGTGCAGGAAGATGCAGACCCTCCTTCTCCAGCCCGTTAAACCCTTACAACCTTCAGCTGCAATGTTCCGTGGTTCAAAGCACGCAAACCACAGTCTTCCAAGACAATGGTTTGTGGAACCCAAATCTCTTCCAAGACTACAGCAGAATATGGTTGGTGATCCAGAGTCAGAGGCAGTGCAGCCATCACCGTCAGGGCAGCTTTGAATCAGCTGCACAGGTACATCACTCCGGGAGTGTCAGAGCTCCCTGGTGTGTTTTATACGCCCGGTTGTGGTAGGCAACATTTACAAGAAGTGACCTGATGCTAAATGAGACAGGAAGGACCATCCTCCACCCTTGCATAATTCCTAACCCCAATGGACTGAATGCTCAGTCTTTGAGAGACAGTCTCCTCTGTCTTCTGGACAGGAAGGAATTGAACAGTTTCTGTTCCCTCCTTGTCCCTAGCTAGGCAAATTATTCCATTTAGGCAATTTATTTCAGTTTCTGACTCAATTTTTTCTGGAACCCAAATCAGACCTTTTAGGCCAATGAAGCAAGGGCTGGGTGGAAGGAGAGGGGTACATACAACCACTCAGCAGGTTCTCAGCTCTGCTTTGAGTCAGACCCTCAGGAACCAACACTTTCAAAGTCAGTTGATTTTTTAGGTTTGTTTTCTGGCAAATCAAAGCAGTGTAACAGGAAGGAGAGACACCCAAACTGCACACCAGGCTTTCTGCTCTTCAATTCCCCACCCTCATCCTGCAAAGGAGCTGTCAGCTAATACCAGCACAGACACAGGAATCACCTCGCTCAACCTCACCCAGGCACAGCAGAGGTGTATTCACTGAGCCAGTCATATTGGTTTCCCTCCATAGCCCATGAAAAGAAATGAACCCTTTAAGAGTATGACTCATCTGACCCACTTCTATCCCTACCGCAGGATGCGATTAAGCGCAGTGTGCACTGGTGAGCAGATCTCCAGGGGCTATAAGCAGCTCGGGTGACTAGCTCTGATGGACAGACCTCCACAGCAGATGTCTACATCCACTCAGAGTCAGCCAACTGCAGCCAACTTACTTGGAGCTGGACTGAGCCTGTCCATAAACTGCATCCTGCTTGCAGCTCATCATGGGCTGGGCGTAGACCACATCAGGCTTGTTGCTTGAGGGGCAGGAGAGGGCCCGTGCTGGCATTTTTTTACTTGTCCTAGTAGTTCCTTGCTGGGTGCTGCAGCTGCTGTAGATGCTCTGGCGGTTCAAGGTCGCTTTGTGCTCTGCCCGGCCCCCCACCTGACTCTTCCTCAGCGTGCCCCGGGGTGGCTCACAGTAGAGGTCGGGCTCACTCCGGCTGCTCTTGATGTTCTGCACAAAGCAGTAGTCGCTGCCGGCCCTGGCAGGGCTGCAGACAGCCTTGCTGTAGTGCTTGCTGCCCCAGCCTTCCATCTGGCTGTACGAGCTGTAGCGCCTATTCTCCACATCCCGCTTCAGCGTCCCGTTGTACAGCTGGTCAATGAGAAAACAGGAGACAAAACAATGAGGAAAGGGTTGAGCTGCAGAATGACTATTGCTAAGCCCATTCTTGTATGGGCGTCATGGCTACCAAATCCCTGTGCCTCTTAGGTATTTTTGTGCCCCCAAATCTACGGGACGTTAATCCACCTGCAGCCCTTATAAAGGTCCCTTGAAATCTGGGGAGAGTCAGTGATCAGGATGTGGCATCCAGGAGCTTGGAAGCAGAATTGAAAGTTCAAACCTGACCTTGGCATTAGAGACAATGTCTTATTTCCAGCACATAGGGTCAAACTCAACCGGTAGTTAGAGGAGGTCACATCGCATCCCTTGCCATCACAGAGAATGACGCCTCATTCTGACCTTCCAGCACTGCCCTCATTTATTTTTCATTTCCTTAAGCTGTTTTGTTGCCCTTCCATCTATCAGTTCCTTAGGAAGGGAGTAAAGGGAGTGAGAACTCAGTGAGAAGGGATTCTTGAATCTCATTGTGCCAAGAAACAAGTGGAGACAATGAATACCTGCTTATGAGTTACAAGGTGTGGAGCATCAGCTCCTCTAATGGGATGTTCTGAGAACAATGGGGGATACACAATAAGAATTGAGGTGACTAAGCCAGGAAGAAAAAAAATAAAAGACAGAAAAAAACCCCCCTGCAATTAATCAAACAAAAGAAGGGCTTTAGCCAGCTTGCTGACAGTTCCAAATGTCTTCGCTGCTGCACCAAAAGTCCTCCAGATTTGCCCCAAGTACACCAGGATTAAATCCAACATTCTTATGCAATATTAAAACTTCTGGATGGCAATGCTGGCACCTGGAAGCCTGAAGGCTTGTACCCAAGTGAGAGACAAGTCATTAAGGTGCGTACTCCACAAAGAAAGTTCTTTTAGCTCTGTTTGCCCCATGACATTGACTTTCTCCACAGCAACCCCCTCAGCATGCTAGCAGATGATCTCCAAGACTCACAGCAAACAGGCATAAAAAGAACCAAGGAACAAACAGCCTGCCTCATCCCCTTTGGTTTTTCTTGGGAAAGCTCATCCATGGTCTGTTGTTGGGCCGAGGGTTTTTTTTTTAAGCAGCGGTACTTTGGAGGCCGCTCCCTGCAAAAGGCCACCCAGGGATCCCCTGGGCTGGGAGAGAAAAATCAACACTGGTATCTCATTATTTCCACGGAAGATCAAGGCACAAGGTGTGAAAAGCCTGTGCCCAGTGCAATAGTTCACATCACTGAAAAAAATCCCCATCTCCTAACCCAGAAACACCACGTGACCAAGAAATCGGCATCCTCTGCAGTCTCACAGTGAGACCCACTTCCTACCCCAACTTCAGTCCAGCCCTGAGCACAGTCAGCATCATTCCTGTGTCCAACACTCTGCAGAATTGTCATTATGTTAATTAATTAAGCCAAATATTTCCATTAACAAACTAATATTAAGGAATGCAGTGAATCCTCTCAGCGATGTCCCAGAGAGTTGCTCAGGTGATGGCTGAGAACATCTCGAAGGGGTCACCTAGCAGGTGTGTCATCTGGGCGAGGAGGAACACTTTAGTCCAGCTACACCGATGCCCAGATTGCTCTGTCGTTTTAGCACCAGCCTGGAGTAGTTTTCATACCTGCAGTCTGCAAGTTTGCATCTCAGCAGGTCAGTTGCTGAAAGGGAAGAAAAGGGGAGCAAATTCTTTTGCCTGTACTCCAAAGGACGCAGAAAAAACCTGTCAGTACTGCAGCACGGCAGGTAACAGATTTGGTGCAGGCTGCAGAGCTGCCAGGATCTGGGAGAAGAATTTGCATGTGATAAGAAGAGCAAGGACAAGGCACACAGTAGGTGCAAGGAGTGTCAGGGAGTCCCCATGGAAATTTCTGGGAGGGCCATGCATAGAGGTTCCCTCTGTCCTTGGGAAGGTTCTGCCTTGGATGCAGCACACACAGAGCAATGGCAGTTTCATGAAGTCATGATGTACCACTGCAGATAAGTATGTCCTTCTAAGGGTGATAACAGCCTCATTTTTTCCTCATTTTCTTGGGTTCAGAAACCCTCAGGATCATGGGGGACAGGACAGGGCTGCGGCAGGAAGGTGCAGGATGGAGTTTGCTTCTCAGTGAAGTAGGAAACCCAGTCCCAGGTCTTGCCACTGGCTGGAGGATAGAGCAGCAGCTTCTTAGATGAGAGCCCTGTCCTTTATGTCTTTTTATGAGTCAGTACAAACTACTGGGATTATGTTGTAGGGCTGTCAGAAGCTTGGCAGAGCCATGGAGCCCCTGGGCATTTGCTCAAACCATCTCAGCGGCCCGTGGAAGAGTGAACTGGTTATTTCTCTAAAGGCACCGTTTGCTCTGCAGTGCACTCACGCGGGCTCTCCGCCAGCAGAAGGGGCGAGGGAAGGTGTGAGCGTGTCTGCATTTATAGGTACAGGATTATCAGTTCTGTATTTCCTGCTGTGTTTTATAGTGGCAGAGAGCATTGTCCTCTTTCTTGCCAGCCCTGAGGTGGGTGAAGCCAAGCGACCGCCTGTTTGGAAAGACACCTTTCTGCAACACAGGGAGCCCTGAGCGGCAAGTCCGTGCAGGTCCTAGCAGGGCGGGGAAGCCTTTTGCAAACTCATGGGAAAATAGTTCCCGTGTGATGTGAAGCTCATTACCAAATTCAGTGCATGACTTTTACTGCTGATTCCACCAGATGCTTGGCTGAGCCCATTTTAATCTCTTTCAAGCAGCATGGACCTAACTGGTATCTCGGAATCCTTCTTTGGAGCAGGAGTCTGATCCAAAGACTCCAAATCGATGAGGAGTCTCCTGCCAGCTTCAGTGGATTCCAGACCTGCTGGCCAAACAGTCTCTGTGTATCCTCGCATGGATGTAGCTGACCCGATCTCTTCTTGATCTCGGTGAAATGCTGTGTCTGTGCCTTAAAAGCAGCTTTCTCAGACTGAAACCCACAGCCCCATTTCAGATGTTCACCAAGCTAAGTCAGAGACCCTCACTTCTGACACCGGAGCAAACGTGGTGAAGGGGAATGCAGTTCCCCATGTTGTTATCTCTTTGTCGGATGCAGCCATCAGTGAGATAGGATGCCCAGCAAGGCAGAAGCGAGGCACTCTGCCGTCTGGAGAAGCGATGACGTCTCTGAAGGTGAAGGCAATGCTATTACATAGTCTGTGGTTTAAAGAGCCACCTGACAACAATCTCACAACTTTTGCTGATGCCATTATGTGTGTAGAGTGAGCTCTCCCCACGCAGAACAGCATGAGTGAAAGGAAATAATCTCTCACCTTCAAACCTCAGAAACCACGCGGATTTCCTAACACCCTGAGTCGCATCTGCCCACAGCTTGTGGGTGTTTGCATGGGGGAGGTGGGCCGGGTCCATGCCTCCTCCCTTCAGGAGTGCAGAAAAACCCTGGAGAAGACAAGGAAGTCCCCCCCAAGCAGGTTAGAGACAGAGAGGAGTGATTCCTTCTGCATTGCAAGATCTGGAAACCATTTCAGAAGGGCACAGGCTGTCACCAAGACTTCTCCCCATGGGGTCTGAGAAGGTGGGGCAGCTTGGCAGGTCCCTCCTTTCAGCCAGACACCATCATGCTCTTGTAGGTGGCAGGAGGATGCTCATGGGAGGCTGGGCAATGCTGACATCCCCAGTTGTAGCCTGAACTTTTCCTCCCCGCTGTGAAACGAGCCTCTATGTTTGAGGCTAAGCCCTGGGAGCCGTTCATTCATATTAAAACAAGGAGGGCAGTCCCGGGGAGGAAAGGCAGCGAAGATGAGCGTGCAGGAGCTCTTATCAGGCCCAGGGAGTAGCTGCTTCCCTTCCCTGGCAGCAGCAAAGACCTTCTTAAAATGAATAAACATTCATGGATCACCAATTCTCAGCCTGCAGTATGGGACCATTTCAGGAACAATCAATGGCAATGTCATACAGTCGTACAAGACAGACAAAAAAACCCTTTAACCTCTTATTTCAACTGGAAAGAGCTGGTGCTAGAGAGAAAGTCAAAACAGCATTATCCCAAACACCAATCACCAGCCCTTCTCTGGCTTTTTCTTCCATAAACCCTTTTCTTTCACAGGGAGATCCCCTCTGCTGCTACTCCCACTTTCCAGAAGCACAGGGCAAGGCGCACCAGCCCTGGGAATCGCACTCCCATCTCCAGGTCGGAGGCCCTCCCAGATAACTGGGTGTTTCTGACTCCTGCATCTAAGGACGCCATCAGTTCATTACCTGGCTCTCATTTTTTCCCTTGCAATTTGTTTGTTTCTAGAGCAGCAGACAGAGCGAGCGCAGGACTCCGTATAAACACGTCAGGAGCAGGTTTCTCCCAGGCTGGAGGGCAAAGCACCAGCAATGCAACATGACAGCGTCCCACCCTGAGTGATGGGTGGGGAAAACTCCTGATGCTACTTGCGAAACGCTTTAGCTGCTGCCTGCCCCACACCATTGCAGGGAGAAAAATTGCAAAACCAGCAAATGCATTGTTTATCTACTTCTGAAACTCTCTTTCCCACCTCTCCCGGGTGCTGCCGTTCCTATGCTTTTTGATCTGGTTCTTCACGCAACTCATTGAGACTCAGTTCAGTTTGTTCCGAAGGGAGGGTCATGCCCAACTCATTGCTCCAAAGAATAAAGCCTCTCACAAAAGCTCACAGGGAGATCAGGGGCTGACTGAGCAATGACGTGCAACAACTACAAGGTCATAAAAATCACAGACTGCTTTGGGCTGAAGGGACCTTCAGAGCTCCTCCATTCCAACCCCCTGGAGCCAGCAGGGACATCTGCAAGCAAAGCAGGTTGCTCAGAGCCAGTCCTTGTTTTCTTTGATAAGATTGCCCAAGCCTAACTATTTTGGGACGTTCTTTTAAACTTGAATCTGTCATCACAAATGACGAATTTTATCTTGAAATCCTTATGGAACAAAGCTCCCACTGATGATGAGGGGTCCAGCGAGGCGAAGCCAGCCAGGGATAGCAGGGAGTGTTCCCGTCCCGTGGAGAGCACCTCTCGTGTAGATAATGCATTTGGGAGAGAAAGATCTGCACCTGGCCTCCCCAGAGAACAGTTGTTGAAGAACCTGCAGGCAGTCTCCAGAGCAGAGGAATCGCCAAAATGTGCGTCTGCATTAGTGCCATCACAGACATAACTGCTACAGAAACCAAGCTGGGTGGGCCAGTGCAGCAGAGCGCCCAGATCCCAGCAGTGGTGCCTGAGGACAGTAGTGGTGAGCTCTGGTGGCCCAGTAGCTGCTGGTCCCCAACTGTTACCCTGTGCCGGGATCCAGCTCAGTTCACTGCTTATATCAGCACGGCATCAGACATGCCAAATACTCTGGTTTGGGGGCACGGCTGCTCTCAGAAACGTTTCTCACTACAAGCCCCAGGCTGAGGTCAGCTCTGCAGGGACAATGACCCGCTCACCTTGTTGGAAGTGCGGCACCCTGATGTCCCAGATGAACCTCCTTCCCTACCCAGCGCACCAGGGCTTTGTTTACCCTTCGTTCAGGGCAGTGACGCGGCAGGGGACACTGCGGCTTTGAACAACAACATTACCACCTTGTTGGAAGTGCGGCACCCTGATGTCCCAGATGAACCTCCTTCCCTACCCAGCGCACCAGGGCTTTGTTTACCCTTCGTTCAGGGCAGTGACGCGGCAGGGGACACTGCGGCTTGCACCCACATCATACCGGTGTACTTCCTTCTTGTGGACGCAGCAGCAGAGGGAGGTCGAGTGTATTTCTGCACTCTGTCCTGATACTGCAGCATCTCAACAGCGCCAAAACAGACGTGGGACCTTGGAATCCCCCCAATCTCTAGCAGGGATGGACCTGCCAACCCAGCAGGCCCAAGCAAGAGCAGTGTTGATACAGGAGGAAATGAAATCTCAGAGGGTCTTTGCTGATGACGTGTCCTGGCTCCACAAACTGCCTTCCTTTGGTGTTCAGGATGTGGCTGTATGCCTCCAAGGCTGTGCTTGCTGCTGGGGTAACGGCGCACTCGCTGTAACCCACCGGCCACCGGACTGTGACAGTGGCTTTGAGCCCAGAACAAAGCCCAGTTTTGAGGTGGTATTGAGGTGTCGGAGTCAAGAGTGCAGCTCATGCTGAGACTTCTCCTGCTATGACTGCGCTGCTCTAGGTGCGCAGTTCAGCTTACTTAAACCTCCCTCAGGTTTGTCGGTGTAAAGTGTGGTCACTTCTGTACCTTCTGCAGGGCCTCAGGCACTGCCCAGACCTTACATCAGGACATGGCATAGCCAGCTCCTGTGATCGGATGGCTTTGGGAACTGGTGGCCGCTCATAACTCACATCGTCAATAGGGTGACAAATGTCTCTAAGGGTCTTCTGAGCTCAACCAGAAGTTGAGCCACTTGGTCTTCTGGGCACCTGAAGTGAAAGATCATCTAGCACAGAGAGGTTTACAGTCACTGATGCACCTATTACTGCATCCCACTGTGGTCACTGTGCAGGTGGGACTGGGGGCTTCATTCCTGAAGACTGAGCCAACCCTTGACACGTGAGCCAAGGAAATGCTGCAGCCAAGCACAAATCTGCCTGTTTCTGGAGCGGTCCTGCTGGTTTCAGGGTTTCCTGCACTGATACGAGTGAGTACTCATGGCAATGCTGGTTACAGCGATGCTGCAAACAAGGCACTCCACAAGAGGAATAAACAGGAAATAATCTTTAATAATGGGCAAATTAAAGGTTTTAGTCAGAAGTGTTGACTGATCCAGAGAGGTCTTCCTTCAGATCTATCGTTTCTTTTGCTCTAATATTTGACCATCAATATCATATGGTTGGGAAGAGAACTCTGAAGCAAAATCTTATGATTTCCAAGAAGACACAAAACAAGACAGAAGAAGGAATTCAGTTTTTAAGAGCTGTGGATGAGGCAGGAAACCTCCTGCCATCTAGAGCCACCATCTAACGGCAGTGTCCAAGTTGCAGCTGCTGTGTCTGTCATGCCTTTTTAACCCCAGGAGCAGTGAGAGAAAGTCATTCTCCTGAACACTCTACTGGGTCATTTCCCTGAAACCCCTGAATTTGCCGGTGCACCCTTGCGACTTTGCGACTTCTCAGGAACAGCCACAGCACCAGCTCCAGCTGGAAACAAGTCCAGCAATTTTGTCTTCAAAAATAGATTCGCTTTGTCTTCGTTTTCAAGTCTTACAACTCAGGAATTACAAAGAGGAAACATTTTTTCAGAATGCCTCGAACCTGCACAGACTTCAAACAGGTCCATAGCCAAAAGTTAAAGCTGACCCAACCTGGAGGCTGGTCGTGGATGTGTGTAAACCTTTAATTTTCTTCTGGAAGAAGCAAAATGGAGGCGGTTCCTCGGCATGGTTGGGGAGTATGAGGTCTGTTAAGCTTGTTAAGCAGATTTAGGCTTGAGGTTATACGTTCCAATGCGCCAGTGGCACTTGGGACTCATCACCCCTAACTGCAGCCATCTGCGCGTTAGGTGACTGCTCTGATCCAGCTACCGGGGGAAGGAGTTAGGCATCCAGAGGGGCTGATTCATCCTGACCTGACAGATCTCTGAGATAGAGGAGATGAATTACCTCCTCGTACCTCTCTCTGTTGGATGTGGGAGGAGTCTAGACAACTTGCTAAGACTAAATGGCTGATTTTCAGATAAACACAGTTAGGTAAGACAATTTTTACTGTGAATGCTTCACAAGTCGCAGTCCCTTTCTCTAAAGCAGCCCAGGTCACAGAATCACAGAGTGGCAGGGGTTGGATGGGACTTCTGGAGATCATTCTGTCCAAACACCTGCTAAAGCAGGTTCACACAGAGCAGATCGTCATGAAGACTTTTACCAAAAATTCCTAGACCAAAAGAATTGTAAGGTTTGGAGAAAGACTTTTCCTCATTGGTAAATGCAGAAAAGCCATTCAGAGAAAAGCCACGAGCTTTTCACCATGGTGAACCAGAAGAGACTGAACTGCTGTGTCCACAGTTCTCTACAGAGGCCCCGATCTTCTTAACTATCTTGCAAGGTGCTCACCAGAACACCAGCATTGCTGGACTGAAAAGCCCAGCAGCCAGTGGCTTTTCAACTACCAGCATTTATCCAATGGTGGGGAAGAAGATAAGGAATGAACAAAATTAAACAACAACCCTCACACCAGCAACACTGGCTGTGGTACCACCTTGCCAGCATGAGCATGAGCTGGAGGGGCAACTGCAGAGCCAAGGCTTAGCTGCCTCTCTCTGTAACAAATAGAACAACTAGAAACTGCCGGAACAGCGGGAACAGAGCAGTTTAGCTTAGCCAAAGCATAACAAACTCCACCCAGAAATCACAGCAGACCAACAGCAATCCATCATCAGAATAAAACATCACAAGCATTTCACTTATGAGGCTCAGAGACTCCCGCTCTGGCTCCAGAGGTCCCTCAGCTGCAAATTTCTGGTGGCCACAAAACCACTCTGGGATGCATCACTGCCCGCTTACCATGTTTAGGCCCCTCTGAAGGAGCCTATCACTGCCTTAGGGATGGAGACAGGATGCTTGGCTGGATGAACCTCTGCTCTGACCCGTCATAGTCACCCCTTTGATCCTAGCCCAGGCAGAAACACCTGGGATTTAAGTAGCTCAGCAAAGGACATTGAAACAAGTCAACAGACAGTCTGTAAATAAAATTTCAGACACGTCAGGGCTCCCAGTCCTTCTTACTGAATATGCAGTAGGCAGCAAACCCAGTGATGCAAACCTAGTGACAAGTGACATCACTGCCTTGAAGCACGTGTGCTACACCGAGGCCACTAAGCCAACAGGTGAATCTTTCTGAAGCAGAGGAATGCTGATACTATGAACAAGCAGAGGATCTGGCAGCTACCAGGAAATGCTTCAACCCTCTGGCTGTGTGCTTGAAGCCAACATAATCACCCTTCCTGGCTCAGCCCCTTGGTGGTTGACAAGGAGCTGCTCTACGGTCCCAGGGATGTTGAAAGGAGCCTTTTATTCCCCCATATTGAAATCACAGATCTGTGAATTGTTCCTTTCTACTTTATAGCTGATGAAATCCAAGGAAGAACAGAGTACCGGTCTGGTGTGGAGGGGCAACATGAGCACAAGCTGTTCCAGTAGACAATGGAGTGGATTGGAGTGATTCCCAGTGTACCACCAAGGACAAGACCAGGGACCTCTGTGGGATGTATAAACTCAGATTACACAGAGACAGCTACTATCTCACCTGTGTTTTCTGGGGAAACCACCATGGGAGAAGTGGATCGCCTCTTTTCCAGGCTCAGAGAACATCTAAAAAGGGTCTGCACCAGCACTGAGATAGGGAATAGCCACAGAGTTACAACACAAATCCCCTGATCATCACCACTCAACCACATTAATGTGTTTACAGAGAAGTTTTGGTACATAGAAACAAAAATGGAAACAGTTCCAGGTGAGCTATGGATGTGCTCCAAACCTGAATCGAGTTATGAGTCCGAACCCATGAGTGCTCCTTCAGACAGCTTCAACTCTCTTGTGCCATGTGGCTATTCATCCACAAAAGCAGACTAAACCTTGTCCACTCGAAAATCCCAAACCACACACAACAGAGATACAGGGTCCTCGGTCACCCTCTTCCACTGCATTGAATTGCTTCCTAAGACAGTCTCAGCCACGCAGGCTCTTTCTCAGGAGAGTTTCTGAAGTGCTGGAGGGTGCTTTCTGTACCGGTTACCTCAAGAGTATGCCACAGTTCCCAGATAAAAGAGGATCTTACCGGATATCCCCAGCTGCTGTTTCCTGTCTGGGTTTTGGTGTAATAGCTGCCGCGGGACGTCCCGTAGCCGTAACCATCAGCTAAACCATCATACATAGAACCTGTAAACGGAAAAAGCACGGTCAGCAGGAGGAAGTGGTGCTACAGAGCACAGTGCTCTTTTTTCCAGTGAGTTTAGTAACCAAAGAATGGAAGAGCTAGAAACCTTAACAGGAACATGGGAAAACTGAGTCTTTGCCATGCAGGCAACTCATAGAAGATGTTCTTTTCAGAACAGCTCTTGGAATCTCCAGCCCTCAGAGCACAAGCAACAGCCCAAGGTTTCTACCCCAAAAGACCAAGTGCCATAAAATCTACAGTGGACAAGAGCAGAAAGGGTCAGAGATCGGGCCAATGTCTTTGGTCTTTGATATACAAGAGGAACTGGATGATATTTTGTGCTACACCTCCTGGAAGGTCTAACCCTGGAACATACTTCCCTTGTTCTGGCTTGGAGGTAAATAAAATTCATCCCTTCTCTGAAGGCAAAACCCACCCCTGACCCTTTCACCAGTCTGGATCAAATCTAGGTAACACCTGGGGATCTGAAACGGAAACACCCTAATCATGCTGCCTTAACTGTCAATCTCCAGCCTCTAAAAGATCACTCCGTGTATTTGTACGTACTTTCCCTGAAAATATGTTAATCCCCATTGTTATTTTGGGGGAGCTGGGGAGATCTATGAGATCCATCAGCCTTTTCTACCATTTCTTTTTTCAGAAAGTTTGGATTTACCTACCCCAGCCCTACTAAAAGCCATTCCAGCTGTCTCTCGCCAGCAGCCCTTGCCAGTACAAGCGTTTGATCCCTTCTGAAAGTATTTTACTCAATGCTACATTCATCACTACAGAAAAAAAAAATGCAGTGAGTTGCTCGTTTTCACATGCTGAAATTTTCTTAACTCCCTGCAGATGGTCCGAAAGAATTTAAGGTCATTTAAGTACCTTTTCCAGAAGTGCTCAATAATTGTGGCATCCCAAGTCCCGTTATGAGGAAATGCGAACGCTGCACTTCAATTAACTTCCAGGGGAAGCTCTGAATGTCTAACGAAGTACAAAATCAGGACTTACCTGTCCTAAGTTATGCACCTAAACTGGTGGGTAATGTCAGAAATATCCTAACCTCTCTGATTGCTTGATAAGCCTCATCTCTTAGATAAACTGGATAAGCTCGACCACAAAGGCCCTGAAGCCACTCAGGTCTTCTACAGCCACTGATCCTTGGAATAAATCTAGTTATTGCCTTGCCTGAGGCACCCAGAACCTGTTATGGTGATTTGGTTCATGGATAAAAATTCTTGCATTTTCTCAGGAAGATGATTCCCGTAGATGCGGCACAAATAATGAGATTTGCTTTCCATTGTCAACAAGAGAGGAGCAAAACTGCCTGGATGGCAGTATCCGAAGAACATGACTGAATGCAGAATAAGCAGACACCCACTTGTGGAGAAAACCACAGGATCTCATTTTCCATAGTCTGAAGAGTGGCCGGGCAGTGCTCATTAATATCTCTCCAACCCCAATTACTTCATTTACATGGATTAAGTTGCACAGAACTTGCTGATAAGGCAAGGAAATGGCCGTGCCCATGCAACACCAGCTACAGTTCAGCTGTGCCCATCACCTTTGCCTTCCTCCCCACCCTGGGATTTCCCAGAAGCTCCAAATCCACATTGGCCTTCAGCAGAAGCAATGCAGGGCTTGAAAAGGTAAGTTTGGGTGAGGTGATTCACCAGGGGACAGAGCTGGCAGGTAATTTGGGCATGAAGGTAAAACAACCCCATGGCAACAGTTCCCCGGAGACTCCTTCTTACAGTTGACCCCTTGTTCTGCACAAACACCGAGTGACTGTGGGAGGGAGCACCCGGGAGCATTCTCTGACACTGTGGGGGAGCAGTTGGAATAAAGGGTGTCTGGGCATGACTCACTGGTTAACTTGACCAGTCATC
>NW_010396933.1:27409-32197 GCF_000710305.1 Buceros rhinoceros silvestris | reverse complement strand
GCTCTTCCTTTCAGGATCCGTTCTTGCCACGCACTGCATGAGAGACTTTGGGGTTGAGTGAGAAGACACCAAAACTAAGCCAGTTTAGGCACATCTCTAATTTTCTTGTAAAATTCACTGCTACATGGCCAGATTCAAGAGACCAGGTGGTTCATGCAAAGTTTATGTTCCTCAGTTGTTCAAGAGTTGCCTTCACCTCCAAGAACTTGTATATAAAAGCTTATAAATATATAATTACACATAACCTCAAATGTTCAAGGCATTTTGAAGCTGCCTTGCTGGCTGGAGAAGGTGTTTCTTCTGCCACCACACAACTGCAATGTATTGCTTGGAGAGCTCAATCTGAAGGCCAGGAAGAACCTGGGGATTTTTTGATGGAGGTGGATAAAGAAAACTTCATCTTTGTTTAGTCCTGCTAGTTCAGACACTTCTTTGCATGGTTCATCTTGAGAGCCAGCTTGGAGGTGCATCACCAGCCCCCGGGAAGAGGAAGGATATTCCTCTTTTCAAGCACCTCAAGGGTAACCTGGTCACAGGTCCTGGGATAAAACCGGGATACCTGAGATACCTTCTGCTAAAAAACCATTGTGGCAGGGGGTAGAAATGCTCTATGGGGAAGATGCCTCCCTGGTGCTTTTTTCTAGCTATGTCCACATATCTGTGTCCCATTTGTTGTCACCCAGGTCTCTGAAATGTCCGCTTGTACTTTGACGAACACAGAGCCAATTAAAACCACGGTATTAGCAGTAGATAACAGATGGGACAGAGGCAGAAAAACACGGATGAGAATCACTCGGATGAAAACAACCTCCCAGGACCACGGTTGTGAGCAGAAAATTACCCCAACAACGGTTGTTGGGACCCCTCTCTCCCACCCCCAAATTGTCACTCTCCCAAGGCATTTGCTTCAAAACTCAGTTAATCTAAAACCTCATTTAACTTCATTGGGGCAGTTAATGAGGGTTAAAACAAGCTGCAACCGGTAAGGACTGCAGGATCTTCCACTTAGTCACCGTGAGCCCCACTACATGCTCTCCTTGCCCTCACCCTCCTCTCTGTAGCTGCTGTCAGTCATGGAACAGCAAACCGAGACTTCATTGGACCCAACACGCCTTTGCTGGATGGTCCTCAAAGGCAGCTCTACACCCCTTGAAGCTGAGAGACTGATGGCGAGGAGAGGAACTGTGTTAAAAGTGCCATTTTCCAAACATGCCAGTGAAAGACCTCAGCCGGACAACACGGAGCTAACAGGGAGCGTTGTGGAAATGGGTGCCTGTTAATAAATATTAATCTGTGGCAGGGAAAGGCAAGACAAGAACCAGTCACTGGTAGTGCAGGCTTGGCAAGTTAAATCATAAACTATGCAAGGTTTTGTAACAATGAGGATGCTTAAACATAGGACAGACGTCGTAAGAGAAGAGGGCCTGTGGGAAGCACAAAGCAAGGCCTGGACGCCTCCTAGGAGAGAAGTGTTGGCAAAATCCCAGGGGATGAGATTCTTGCAGGAAATACTGAACATCATCTCTGCCTTCCGGCCTCTGGGCTGGAGGGCTTTAGTATTTTTTCTATACTAATAATCTAAGGTTTGTGGCTTTCACTGAATAATCTCATGCCGGGGGAAGGTTCCAGGTGTCTTCAAAAGGCTTACTATCCCCAAAACCTCCTTTCCACATTAGAGTAATGATGCCCATTAGAGCTAGGTGGGATCCCATTAGTGCTAGGTGGGATCCCATTAGAGCTAGGTGGGATCCCATTAGTGCTAGGTGGGATCCCATTAGAGCTAGGCGTGATTTCTTCCCTCTCAGCCACAGCCAGCGCAGCAAACATCTAAATCACAGCTCGGCCACAAGGCAGTTGGACACGATGCTCCTCAGCTGGGTTTCCTCAGATCTTTGCTCCCTGGTATACCCTGCCAGCCAGTGATGACTTGCTGGCAAATCTTTTCTTCAGCCAGAGGACTTTACAGACTAGGGCTGTTGGCTACAAGGAGTTGGTTCAGCTTGGCCTGGCCTTTCCTCCTGCTATGCCACAGAAATTTATTTGCCCTGGAAATTTGCATTACTCCCAAATTCCGATGGAGCCATGCGGTTCACTCTTCCTATGGCCAGAAGGGCAGATATGCCCTAGGATAGACTCCCCAGACCCCAAACTCTGCAGCCACCCTTGGAAACATCCATAGCTCCTGAGGAAAGGTCCCACTGTGGATGCAGGAATATGCTGCTTGCAACTGGTTTCTGCCCACTGCCCTACCCCAGTGCACTCCAGTTTGAGCCCAGATGGATCGCCTTGCCCTGCTGTGACATATGCACATATTGGGTGACACCAGATCTTTAGAGAGTGGCCAAAAGACTTTGATCTGCTGGACTCCAAGTAACCAACTAATCTGATGTCTCCATCAATGAGCAGGACATGAAGGGAATGTCTGTTGACCCCCTAAAGGAGCTCTAGTTATGGGCTACAATAACACCCATCTCTGCTACACGCAGGAGTGTTCCACATCCACGCTCCCTGTCCTACACACACAGAGGGGGAAGCTCTGCACCACAATTCAGTTCCTGCTCCAACCACCGATCAAAACACAGCAATAGGCGGCTGGACTTGGACCAACACCCAACTAGACACAGGCAGGAGAGCGTCTGGTGCAGCAGGACCAAAGCACTTGAATGCTATTCCCCAGCTTGTGCTGCCTTCGGGGAGCAGCTCTGAGAAGTCATGGTGGGACGCAGGTAGCTGGTGTTGGAGGAACATTTGAACAGGGGGACACCAAGACCTGCCAGACCCACGTTCCCAGTTTGTAGGAAACGTTAATGCTTTTCATTAAAATTCAGCTCAGCTTTGGACCATCCGCAGTAAAAGTCAACACAGGAAAGTTAAGTCTGACTCTCTCAGGCTTCAGCCCAGGAGAAAATCCCAAGAATAAATGGCAACTTCTTGCCCTTCTGGGATTCTGTCCAGAAAAGCCTTGAGAGAGCAGGCGCCGGGGTGAATCAGCCGTCAGGACCACAGCGCCGGCCAGCCTCCCTGCGGTGGGGACAGGCAGTCTTGGCCCCGTGTTTGGAGGCAGCTCCTGGGAGCTGGATGTGAAGCGCCGTCCAGCCTCCCTGCGGTGGGAACAGGCAGTCTTGGCCCCGTGTTTGGAGGCAGCTCCTGGGAGCTGGATGTGACTCAGCTTCCCTGGGACACAGAAACCAGAGCTGCACATTTCCACGCAATTCCCATTCCCAGACGTTTCCGAGAGCGTCTGGAGGAGGGGTTTAGCTCCAGCCTGTCGAGCAGAGGCGGGCAGCTCGGCAATTTGCTTTTTTTTTTTCCTTTCCCAGAGGTTTCACCTGAGCTACTCTCCAAGCTGAATAATCTCCCTCTGCCTCCCTCCCTTCGTGCCTATGGGCAGCAGTGGGAGATATCCCCTGCCCGCTTCCCCTCTGCTGAAAGCGATGCTGGCTGTGCCTCAGCCCCCATCCAGAGCCTCTCACCTCATCCAGGTTTGTAGATTATTTCGTCACATCTAGCACCATAATTCTTTAAGCAATAACCCCTCCTGAGGTAGGAGATTTTCTCTTCCATTTTGGTGGCAGAAGATCTCCTTGCCCCACCCACCCTTGGACCCTACGTCCACAAACACACCAAAAAAAGCAAAACTGGAGATAGGTCCTGGCAGCGCCCATCACGGGTCACCGCACCCATACCGTCCACCACGAAACTGTTCTATTCCCTCTGTCACAGCAATCGCAATGCACACAGCCAGGATGGCTCCTACGGCAACACCACCACTGCTCTCCACGTGGCAGTCTAGTGCCTGGCTTCTCTTGGGAAACCAGCCCAAAACGCGTGTCTGGACCTTGACACCGCACTGGTCCTGGATTCAGCCTCACAATCCAGCTTGTTGAAGCTGCTGGGCAAGCCATAGCCCCCCCAAATGGTGGCAGAGACTGGCCCAGCCCACCCACCTTTCCAGCAAACACCCCTCTGCTTGCTCCAGATGCAGATGACCAGTTCAGTCCCAGCACTGGCACCCCCTTCTCCTCCAAGCCCTCATGCTTTCCTCTTGCCGGTGAATGCAGCCAGGCCAGTGAGCTCGCTGCAGCTGCTGGCGAAAGCACCTCCAAGAGCCGGGAGGTTTTGCACTGTGACTGTCGCAACCCTCTGGGTTCGTTCCTCGTGGCTGTGAATGCATCCAGGCCAGTGAGCTCGCTGCAGCTGCTGGCGAAAGCACCGCCAAGAGCCGGGAGGTTTTGCACTGTGACTGTCGCAACCCTCTGGGTGTGCAGCTCATGGCTGGAGGAAGCCTGGGTCTATCACCAAATCAGTTTTCTCCAAATGCAAGGAAGGTGAAGAAAACCATTTGCCAAGCCTTGACCCAAAGAGGAAGGTGTTCCAGCAGGAAACCTGGCTTCAGGACTCAGCCTACTGCTTGCTTTCTGTGGCACACACTCAGAGCACGGAGGTGGAACAGCTGCCCAGGCACCAACAGCCCTTCCTACCCATCCACACAACGGAGAGGGCTGTGAAGCATCCCCAGTGACCCAATGCAAGCCATCACGGTAAGAAAAGGACATGTCTCCTAACTCATCTCACTCCTACCACTCACACAGGGGTGTCCTGGAGACTCCCACACTTCTCTGCCTGCAAATGGGAGATGTGTTTGGAACTTCAGAGGTGAGTCCCAAGCTCAGGTTTGTGTCCTGTCTGTAGGCAGAGCTGCCTGCTCTCCACCTGCCGCAATGCTCAGGAGACAACCAAGCCATGGTTGGGGGCCTGGACCCAGACCCATGGCATGGTGGAGAGCAG
>NW_010396933.1:26213-27246 GCF_000710305.1 Buceros rhinoceros silvestris | reverse complement strand
GGTGGAGGATTCTGACTATGAGAACACTTGCAAAGGAAGGATTTGCAAAGACTAGGCAGCTTCTCCAGCTTTACAGCCAGGGAGCAAATGGTTAATAGCCCCCCACTGAAATGTCTCAGTGCCTCAGGGCTGTGGAGCAGTGCAGCACCCCCAGAGATCAGCTCCAAGGGGAGGGAATCGATGCATCCAGCTCCTGGTCTTGTCCTAACATTTCCATCCAGTGCAAGAGACCTCATCACCCCCTGCCTAACCTGCAAGACCCCTCGTCACCCTGTCATGGGGTAACCCATGACAGACACGCAGTAGTCTGTCCCCCACAAACAAAAGCCCACAAAAGCACCCCACAGCATCTGCTCTGTTCCCAGAGGGACCCCTCTCTGTCTGGAGCACAAACAGTGGGATTTTACCTCGGTTGGAGTGGCCCACGCTTGATGACACAGACGACTTTTGCTTCTGCCGCTTCACCGTCATCATCACTTGCTCCTGGACCCGCTGTTTTCCTGTGCCCTTAGTTTTCAGCTTGTGGTCCGAGGGCAGAGCCAGAGTGGAGCTGGCCTGGTCTTGGAAGCACTCATATGCCAACGCTGTTTTCAGTGGAGAGTGAAGCATGGCTGCAGGCAGACCTTGGGGCTGGGGGAGAGGGGGCTGCACTTCACCTGACCGCGCACCACACAAGGTAACAGCAAATGCGTCTTGTGCTGGTGTTAATCTCCCGAACCCCTCCTTGCCATACGTCCCCCAGCTGAGGGTGTCTCAGGGCTCCTGCTCGTGGCTCAGCTCCCTGGCGTGTGAGCAGGCACACCCCCTGCCAGACTGGATATACCGCCCTGCCTGCACACACCCACGTGCTCCCCGCCGCGGCTCGCTCGCAGCCCCCGCGCCACCGCTGCAGGGCGTGGCTCAGCTCCCTGGCGTGTGAGCAGGCACACCCCCTGCCAGACTGGATATACCGCCCTGCCTGCACACACCCACGTGCTCCCCGCCGCGGCTCGCTCGCAGCCCCCGCGCCACCGCTGCAGGGCATGTGGCCCCC
>NW_010396933.1:12355-26063 GCF_000710305.1 Buceros rhinoceros silvestris | reverse complement strand
CCCCTCCCCCTCCATCGGCCCCCCCCAGCCAGTGTCGAAAGGGATGGGTTGAGGGGGGGCATGTGGGTACCGATGGAGAGCGGGTAAAGCTGGGAGGTTTGAGGTTTCAGGATGGACGCTGCCATCCCCTTCACTGTGAAGGACTCATGGGTGAGGTTTTGTGGGTCTGGGAAGGAAACGGTGCTCTCAGAGAGCCGGAGGGCTGGAGGATCTCCCGCACAGCCTGCTCAGCTTGTATTTCGTTGTTTCCCTTAGTCTGAACTGGATCAAAATGGCATCTCAGTACCAAGAGCCTGGGGACGCCTCTGCAAGCAGGAGGCAGAGTTGCCCACGCAGGTCAGAGGTACTGCTGCCCGCAGTGCCCATTCCTGCCTGGGCGTCCAGCCTCCACCCTGCTGAGATGCTCAACAGGGCTCAAGGTGTCCAGCTCCCCATTTGCTGAACACTTCCTCCGCCTTGCAAAACCACCCCACTGAGCCCAGCACGGCGGGGTCGCCTGCAGAGCGCCTGAAAGAGGGGTCGGGGAGCGTCCTGCCGACCACAGGGTACTGCAGTATTCATGGGGATGAGACCCCCACTTTCTGTAGGGACAGCCCTATGGGGAAGTCAGGGCAACCGCTAGGCAAAGAGCTGGGGCAGTACAGCAAGTACCTGGGGGTAGCACAGAGAAATGCAGGACTTGTAGAGAGCAGAGTAGAAGATAAAATGGCTGTACAAGAAATGACACGCCAGGTTATGAATTTGAGCAGGGAATTTTCTCTCTGCCAAGCCACACTGCAGCAACTCGTTTGCAGAGAACTGAACACCTCAGTGCTCGTGTGACCAGTTTCAGGTCGCAGCAAGCACTGACAAAGCTCCTGCTAAGCCTCAAGAGGCTGATACAGAAGAGCTACAAACCCCATCAGGAAAGAGGCCAAAGGGAGGGTGCCCAGGGCAGAAGCTTTCTGGGACCCCCAGGACTGGGTCCTGGGTGCTTGACCACACAGAAGGGCCAGGAGAGGAAGCTCCTCTGCGCTGATGGATGAAGGGTGCTGTAGTAGAAAGGACTTGTGGGGGTTCACTCTGGTGGGAATCTCCAGTGCCCAAGGTCTGGTGCTTTCAGCTCACAGATGCTGGGCCCCTCCTTGAAAGCAGCGGGACAGCATTTGATTTCATTCCCATTCATCAGGTGTCGTGTTTCCCCGGTGTCTTGTGAGCATGTGGGTGCCGTATTTTGTATTTCATGTGAACAAGAGCAGTATCAGAAAGTCCAGGGCATGCTGCAGGGAAGATGAACGTTGTGCACCTTCCTCTTCTGATGCTCCAGGATGCCCCTCCAGTGAAACCCAAACAGCAGAAACTTTGTCAATGAGACACAGGACTAGAGCAATCAGAGTGTAATTACCTCTGGTCCCCTCTCCCCACGTTTCCTGACACCGCACCAGAGGGATACAGTGGCTTCACTCTGCTCCAGAACCCAACCAGCCTGGACATTTCATCTATGCCCAAGCAAGTCCCGCCAGGATGAGGGGCGAGCGCTGCCCAAGACCAGGTGGCCAACACCCAGTGAGGCAGAGAGGGATTTTCTGCTGCTCCCATGTATTTTGCAGAGTGAGGGTGAGTCTGTGCACTCCCAGTCCGGGTAGGGAACAGAGAAGCAACACCTGGGTGTTGTTTTCCTCTGCACTACTTGTTTCTCCTGAAAGCTTGTTATCGATGCCAAACGATGTTTTCGCAAATCAATGACAGGTTGTCAGCGTCAGATGGCTTCTGCACAACAAAGTGCCCAGCTCTCGCAAACCTGTAATGTCATTTCCCCCGTGGCAAGGAACAGCCCTCACCCTGTCCCTGCACGGGAGAGCCAAGTGTTTATCACATCCCGTCATTTGCCGGTGCTCCAGCATGTGCCCTGTTTCATAATGCACCCAAAATGCTGAGCTGGGCTGTGGGGCTGGGGACAGGGAGCTTAAGAGGCTGTCAAGAAACAACAGCTTCTCCAGGCGAGTTTGCACAGTCTAGCCCAAGGGAGGGAATCTCCCGGGTTTTTGCAACAAGCTCCAACCCCATCTCTAAAAGAGCGAAAGGTGCTGAAATAAAGGAGCTTATTGCACCTCTGTGCAAACTGCTGGTTCTGCTCTGAATCACAGGCGAGGGATGCTTACTTAGCAGGGCACGGCCAGTGTCATCGCCGGCGAGCCCAGCGCAGCACCGACACAGCAGCCGAGCTTGCATCTCCCAGCGCCCGGAGCTAATTCCCTGTCTGCCTTTCTGTCTGGAGCTCGCAGGCAGTGGCAGGGGGAGGCTGAAAGGGAAACAAACCCTGTGCTAAATTCGGGGTGCAATCGGCACAACACCAGTGGGTTAAAATATAAAGAATTAGAATAAAGAGGTGAACAGTCATTGGAGGGAGACGGGGGCCTTCGCTGCAGTCCGGCGGCAGCGTGTGCGCGCACCCAGCATCGCATGGTGATGGTGTGAATCACCGCTCCGCACCCCACACAGGGACACGCCTTGTGCATCTGGCCTCTTCAAAGCATTTTTGTATGAGTTCCTGGGATTCCTGCCAGCTCGCTGATCGCAATCAAAGGGCTCGCTGGCCCAACGCTACTCCCAGAGCGGCGCAGGTTTGCTGTTCAAACTTGTCAGGCGCTCCTGAGATGAAGGTGGCTACGGATTGCTGCGAATTCTGCCGGGCGAAAGGAGCTGGCCCCCCAAACTGATGGCAGGGCCTGCTGCTGTGGTTTGTTCTTTAGCACCTGAGGTTGCTTCTTTCTCAGGGTGGCGGTCACCAGGAGGGGCAGAGGGAAAGGTGCTGGGAATTTCTTGTGTTTCCCGGGATAATGCCATTTTCTGAGGGGTGATTCAGCCCCACCCCAGCACTGCTGAGAATTCTCAGAGTCTGGAGAGGCTTCTCCAGGAGCAAACCTGCTCTCTTCAGGTTTGCAAAGCCTTAGTTTCACTCTGCCTCTCATGAAAGGCCCTTCTTTGACCAGAAAGCATCAGGTGGAGAGCTCAGATCCAACAGAGTATCCAGGATCCAGCTGAAAGTGAGCGCAGAGCTGCCAAGTTGGGGAATGCCACGCAGAAGCCTGCTGAGACACGTGGACAGGTTGTTCTTGAGCAAAATCTTCCCTCCATCCCTCGCACGTGTGTGATGCTGAGATGTTTTTGGGGTGGTGCTGTTGGAGAATGAGAAGGAGACAGCGCCAGGCAGATCATCAGCTGGCAAAGCAGGCAGACCTCACCAAGTGCCAGAGATCTCCCATTGTGGATGGGAGCTGAGGTGAGGAAAGTAAGGAAATCCCTGATTTCTCCCCAGAAAGGAAGGACAGCTCACACGGAGCAGCTGTGAGAGTACTGGCAGCATGCTGGGAGCCTTGTGTCACGGAGATAAAGCACCTGGGAACAAAGCTAATGTTAAGGCGTGACCTAAGAGAAATAGTTTAGGGAATAACTATAATAACTATTCCTAAGGGAATAGTTTAGACAGGAGGAGATTGACCCTCTGCCCAAAGCAGGGCCAGCTTTATTGAGCCACACCAGGACCCAGTTGCTCCAGACCTTGTCCAGTTGAGGTCTGATGGAGACTCCACAGCCCCTCTCGCCTCTCTCCCAGTATTTGATTACTTTCATAGTTTGGGTTTGTTTTTTCCCCTCAGGAATCTAAGAGGAATTTCCCATGCCCCAGCTTGCTCTGGTTGCCTCTCCTCCTCTCCCCATGCACCTCAGAGATCTGGCTCCATCTTTTCTGCATCCTGCAGTTAATTAGCTGCAGGCAGCGGTAAGGTCCCTCCAAACTTTCCTTTCTTCAATCGGAACCAACCCAGCTCTCCCAGCCTTTCCTTGTGTGTCCTGTGCTCCACTCCTGACCATCCTGGGGCTGGAGAGCAGGCCAAGCCCTCGTCCACTGGACCTCCACAGGCTCGTGTTCCTCATTCCCTGCCTTTGTTGCCCTGTTTGTAGCAGACAGCACATGTGACGCACATGAGAGGACACAAAGCAGGGCAGAACGTGCCGACTCAGTGCTATCAAGGCTGAGGATACAGGTTGTCCCCTCTGCCCTTCCCTACCCCCAGACTCCCCCAGTCACATCCCAGGTCCCACCTTTGATGAGCAACAACATCATAACTCTGAACTGATTACAGGCCAGCAGCTCCCTACACCCAGACTCCCCCAGTCACATCCCAGGTCCCACCTTTGATGAGCAACAACATCATAACTCTGAACTGATTACAGGCCAGCAGCTGCACAGGCTTGTCAGCAGAAATGGGACATGCTTTGGTCAGCAGGTCACTCTGGAAACAAGCACCAGGAGTGGCCATGCAGCTGCCAGGGAAGAGCAGGCACCAGGGAGGTGCCCTGGGATGGGAGGATGGTGATGGAGAAGGAAGGAGCTCTCCTTCCCCTCCAGGAGAAAGCCTTCAAGCTGGCCAATCCACCCAGTTTTCATCTCCTTGTGTTCCCACCTCACTTGAGGAGCCTCTACAAAATCAGAGAAGGAGCTGCTGAGCTCCCAGTACTCTCTGCCAGGATCCCAAGACCTTATCTGCCAGGGCAACGTCCAGTTTAGGGTGAGCTCAGCCCATAGTTGTCTCTCCATCTGTCTCTGTGAAGGAGATGCACTGTGGGGGAGATGCTTCACACCAGGACTTACCACGTGGGACCCTGCTGGCGCAGTCCCTCCTTGCTACAGTCCTGGCTCAGCAGCCCAAGAGCAAAGCTTGCGATGGTAGAGTCTGGGATAATGAACTCCTTTGCAGACTGGGTCTCAGGAGGCTTCATGAAGATTCTCAGGATCTGAGCTGGCCCTCTCCCAAGGACTTCCCTGGTGCTGGTGCACCTCAGCAGCATGTTGTTACCTCTGCAGGAGAGGACATGTGGGAGGGGATGAGTGCAATGAGGAACTCCTTGTGCTCACAGCACTTAGGTTTAGTGGTGTGGCAGCCTGTTCACAGGGACCAATTACCTGGGGTTGCTGCAAGAGGCTTCCCCTGGAAGCGGGCTGTGCTGTTGAGATGAGCGTGGAAGGCTGGTCTGCATGACTGTGTCATGCTGCTGCTCACCACATCCAGCCATGTGCACTCGGGGCCGGGGTCTTGTGGCTGCCTGTGGGGACGTGCCAGCCCCCTCAGCAAGGTCCTGTTCCCACTACAGGCTGCCAAGTGACAGAGAATCCTGTCTGACCATGTCCAAGAAACCTGACAGGCCTCTGTGGTAGACACCACCTCCCTAGCTTCATCTACCCGCTCCATTTCTCTAGGTTTTGAGGACCACCCAAGGACCTGACCAGTGCCTCTTGCTTCTAGGTGCTTAATGGGTTGAAAAGTTTGTCCCTCTCCATGCCATCCTATGCCTGTTAAGTTCAGAGAGAGCTGGTTGTCAGTGGAGTCAGCACTTGAGGATGGCTACGGTTGGAATAACCACACTCAAATGGGGTAGAAGAGTCCACACTGCCATGAAAAACTCCAGAGCGTGTTTTGGAGGCCCTGTGGGATGCATGAGAGTTACCTGGGTGGTGCCATGTAAATGCAGTCAAGTCAGGTCCTGCCAGGTGCATCTGCTGCTTCCAGGAGTGGTTGGAGGGCGGGCAGGGGTGCGGGGCACCATCTCCAGAGGTGATGCTGCCAGGGCCAGGAGTATATGAACACATGGCACAGAAGGTCAAAGACAGGACTTAAGCCCATGGCCACCATCAGTCAATTCACAGCTCAGGAGGTGACTACAACCAGACAGATGTGAGTGGTCTCCCACAGCTGGGGACCCAGGTGCAGAAGAGCAGGTAGACAGACACCTCCACCAGGATGGTACCTGGACTCCTCACCTCCCCATGCCCGTCGCAATCTGGACTAGCTGAGAAACGCTGCAGGAAGGGGAGAGCTTTTTCCCACCATGACAGGTGCAGAGGTGACAGGACAGAATTTAGGGAGTGAGCGTGTAAATGGCGCAAGAGATTCCACGGCGTTGAGAAATCCCCCACGTGGCTGGTGGGGGAGGACACCTTGCAGACCAGCTTATGTTACAATTCACCAACATATCCCGATGTGACCCGACTCGTTAAAGCAGTCTCTGGTGCGGGGAGAGCCCTGGGACAGATGGGGAACACAGGGTGTGACTGGGAGCAGACCGAGCTCCACATGGCCCACGACGCCATGGCAAATGCCGGCTCCTCCACCAGTTACATGTGGCCACTTGCCCACACCACATCTGGCAGCACTATCGCTCCGTTACTGCATGCTCTGTGGGGACGTGCAGATGCTCCTGGCATCAGTGGAGCTGCTTCCCTTCTCTTCAGAGCACTGTTCTAGTGCAGGGCTTTGGGAGGAGATTTTATTTCTTTCACACCCTGCAACAGGAGCCCCAGCAGAATCTCATCCCCGCTTATGCACAAAGATACTGCTTGACATTGGTGTGGCTGCCCTCTCAGAGGGAGGATCAGAGCAGTCTGAGCATGGGGATCACCAGTTTGTGGTGATGCCATCTCATTTTCTGTCCTCCAGGCCTGGCCTCTTGCCTACCTGAACTCCAGAAGGCTTTGACTGCAACTGCCAATGTAGGTGAGTCCTCTCCAGATTAGAACATCGGGCTGCCCCCTGCAGTGTCCCGCAGCATTAATCCATTGGTATCTGACACCGCTCAAACCCTGCTGTCCACTAGGATCTGTGGTGGGTGACCACATCCTTTGTCAGTCACATTGAAGCCACGCTCATCCCTTCATTTGGGAAAGCTGGAGGATGTTGCCTCTCCATCCTCACTGTTCTGTATTTGGGAGGGCTCTGATGCCTGCACAGTGCCCAAATCCTCCCTGGCGTGAGATGCGCCAGGCCATGCTGATGGAGACCCTCCTCCGCCTACATGCAGGGCTGTGGCACCCCCCTGCAATCCTTAGAGGAGCCTCAGCTGCCATGAGGAGCCCTGGGCAAGGAGAAGAGAAGATGATTAAGAGAACACAGACTCCCAGGTTACTCCCAAGACCAAGTGAGTGACACCAGGCTCCCATCAGGGAATGCTCTTGGATGCCACACAATGTGGTAGCACACACTGGGGACACTCACTGGGTTGGAGACATGTGAAGCAGGGCTGACCCATGAGGACCCATCCTCCATGCCACCCCATCCCAAGGGCGCAGAACTCCTCTGTGTCAGGGTCAAGCCCAAGGAGACAAAGTGAGGTGGGGGATGAAGAGGGCACATGGACATCAAACGTGGGGCTGTGGTGTCCTCGCAGGACATTAGTTACTCACCTGGCATCCACTGCAGGGTACAGGAAGGGACTTTGGTGATAATAATCCCAGTCGTAAAGGATGAACCAGATAAGCAAGAAGCTCATTCTCTTTTCTAAATAAATTACAAAAGCAGGTGACATAAAAATGACTGTGAATCAATCAACAGGTTGACGTGAGTTGTGCTACTGACAGTATTGAGGATGTTCAACCATCCAAGTCGTACCTGCACACTCAGTGCTAATCCTTGTATGGCCTCTGAGCCCCTTTTACCAGGTGTCTTCTTGCAAATCGCCCTCTTGGATGGAACCCACTGAAGAGCCAGGCTGGTATTTCCAGTCCTATCTACATGTGCAGGTGTAAGCAGGGCTTCCCCACTGCTGGGACAGCCTGACCTGGCTCCGACACTCAGCTCAAAGAGCTTGGGGCTGAGGAGGCACACACCTCCCCTCAGCCTTGGTTTAAGGGAGCAATTTACTGTGCCTCCCAGCTAGTTGGCTGGGCTTCTGCTCCACATCCTGGCAGTCCCGAGCACCACAGAGGGACTCAGCGACACTGGCTGGCAAGTCCAAAGTGGAGTTGGGGGCAGAAATGGTGCCTTGCCCTCAGTTGGGATCTGATGCCTTGACCACAACACAAAATCAAGGAGAACAACAGGAGGCTCGTTTTCCAGAGTGCATCCCTCACCTCCTGCCATGCTGCTGGAGGACAGCACACATCTGCCCCTGTTTTAGAATGGAAATGACTAACCAAGCCATCCATGCAGGAATGTCCTATCCACACATGCCCTGATGTAGAGAAAGCAGGCTGCGGTTTTCTCCTATCATTTTTTAGGCTGCCAAAGCCCAAGTGAGATGCACCATTGTCCAAGTCTGGCTCCATTTTTCAAGTCTTCTGCAGGATGCAATGAGCTGCCATGTGTGTGAGCATGTCACTGCCTTTCAACCCCTCCCTCTGGGGGGCTCCAGCAGCAGCCTCATGGTCTGCATCTCCAAACTGCCAACTCCACTCAGGAGTGAAGGGAGAGACAGGATTTGCAAGCAGAGATGTTTGGATCCAAGCTACAGGAGGGCATCACTCTCAAAGACCTGGGGAAGAGACTGCCAGGGCACCCTTGAGCGTACAGCTACTCCTGCTCTTCTCATCCAGGAAGGAATAGTTCTAGCTAGAGGTCAGATACACCAATGGCAGCTCTTAAAAATTTAAGTCCCATGGAGGATGTTTGGGCTCTGAAGTGTCTCAGGTCTCTGCAGGAGCTGGACTTGCAGAGCCTCCTGCACTGTAAAATCCTCTCTGTGTTGTCCCTGGGGAGACCTGCAGGGCTCTGCAGTCCTATAGCTCCACTCCCTGGAGGTGAAGGGATGGGATCCGCGGGGCAGCCAGGGAGGAGCACGGATAAAGGCTGCTCCAGAGTCTGCCTCTCCCTGCTGAGCACTTCCATCTCCAGAGACAACCAGGTCACCTCCTGCAGCAGCCACATCCAGAAGTTGTATGTGCAAAAGTTGGCAGCTAGTGCTTCAAGTGCTGCTCAGGGTCAATTCATCCCCGCCTTGCCCTGCTGGGAGGATGGGTGTGAGCCCCTGGAGCTGGAAAGGAGTTATTCTTCCCAAAGGGGAAAGGACTCAGAATTCAACCCCATGGGCTGCTCACAGACTCACACCAACACAGCCAGACCCTTCCGTGGGGATGGATGGTAGCTGCTGGATGCATTGATGTTCTTCACATTGAAAGGCTTCCAAGGGACACCTGCATAAGCTCTCACTCCACCTCCTGCCTTCCACCTAAATAAGACCAGCCTTTAAACTCTGAGGTGCACACAGAGGCAGGACTGCAGCAGCACCTCCTTCTAGAGGACTTGAACCAGAAAGCTGAGGCCTGCAGCCTTGGCCAGCACAATCCTGGTAAGAAGGGTGAGAGGACATACAATGGTACAGGGAGAACATATGGACATGGACATGCACAGCACACAGCCGACAGAAACCCTGCAGAGGAAGGTGCAGGGCCCTTCTGCCCCTTGGAGCCTTGGTCACTGGTTGTGATGGATGGAGAAAAGCCTTTGCTAAGCAGGGCTTAAGAAGGGAAAAATCAACGAGGAAGGAAAGGAGGTCCAGAGAGTCCCCAGGGCTGACATTAGCACTCAGAAAATAGCCACCCAGGCTTCACTCTCAAATGTTCAGACCCTTCCAACAATCCTGGCCCTTATGTTTACCAGTCAAGAAGAAAATAGCCCATGTAACCCTGCTGCTGCACATCCGCTGCACGGGAACTCCCACACGCTCCTACGGCATCTCACCAGCCTAAATCCATCAGGAGCTCCTGAAACTGGTGTTTGTCGCTCAGCCTTGCATGAAAGTAGCTCTCTCCTCTGCGCATGCTCAGAGCACAAACAGCAAGTGCAGCTCCAGGTGTGATCCTAATTCAGGGCTGCTGGGATCCATGAACACACAGATCACTGGGAAGACAGTCAGCTCACTGCCAATAGGGAAGCAAAGCCTGAGGTGGCCCTGCTCCAAGGCAAGGGAGCAGCACGTCCTGCTCCTTGTGGGAATCAATTTTCCCTCTTTGCATGGAGCAACAGGCCATCTCAAAAGAAACACCTAAAACCCAATGGACCCTCCTCCAGGTGCAGCACTGCAGTCCCTGGTTGAGCATGAAGGAGTCCTTCCGCAGTAGCAACAGGCTTCCTTGACCAAAGTCATGCTTTTGGCTCAGCACATACGCCAATTTCACCCCCTGAACCATGGCAGATGCTCAGTGAACCCTTCCTGTCTATGTCCAGTCTCCATCTCTTTCAAAGGATGAACAAGTAGCACATCAAGGGAATGAGCCTGGCTACCAAGACTGCTTGAGATGGGATGAGTGGCCTCAGCACAGCAAAGAGCACAGGCCAGGCACCAGCATTGCCCTGCCCATCTTTTTAGGATGGCACATGCTACAAGGTCCATATGGCAGTCCTGGGAAGCCCTGCTCTCCTGGGGAGATGGTTTCTGTAACAAGATTTGGGTAGTTTGGGCTGGCACCACTAACCAGAGGTGCCCACAGGTGTGGGAAAAAGACGCTTAGAGGGGCTTGGCCCTGTATTTCTCTTGCACATAACAGGTGAAACCTAGATAGGCTTTGCCTGGTGCCTCAAGGAGGGCCTGAGACAGGAAACAAAATGCAGTGGTGAAGGTTATGATGGTATAAATAAATACTCAGATATTAGTAAGAAATAAACTTATAAAAGCCTTCTAGCTGCTGCTGTTCTGTTCTTCCACGATTACACAGGAACCTACGTATGAAATACAGGCTGACAGGTGAACTTCACAGCTGACAGACGTGCACTGGCATTCGGGAACTGGCTGGGCTTCCTCCTCCACAATAAACACTCACTCAGGGTGGATTTTACTGAATTATAGTTTAATTTCATGATCTCCTGTCGCTACATCTGTACAACATGGTACAAACTAAAATCAAAAAGACCGTTTCAGCCCCACACGAATGTTTAACTGACTGGCTGAGGATCCAGCGGCTTTGAGTCTTTGACCTAGGCTCTTCTGTCTTCTAGATGCTGTCGAAGTATCTTTGGTGCTAAGCTCCAAGGAGATGTGTTCGTACAGGCATTGTAACATTTTTGCTTTCCAGCCTCTTCCTCTGCTCAGTGGTGAAACCCCCCAGCCATGGCAGATGACCTCTGGTGGTACCTCACATTTCTGGTCAAACATGAAAGATGTTGGATCTCTTTTTGCAGTCAACAAAAACACACGAGCAATGCTATGAGGTGGGGGCAGTTGTGTTTCAAACATGATACTAACGTGCTATTTTAGGACTGATTTCTACTTTTTTTTTTTTATAGCAGTTGCTCTAGGAGGTTTTTGGAGTATAGCATCAATCTGCTCACACTAACACAACTGGTTCTAGGTTTCCATTCGTTCCCACCACTGCATTTGCACTGTGAGTCACTACACCATGTTAGCCCAGTCTGGGATTTATCTCTTGCTCAGAAAAAGCTATCAGGGAGATCCTCTTTTCAACTCAGAGGTTAAGGGAAATAACACATTTAGCTGCTACCAGCAACGGAACACATGTGGAACTGCTTCTACCAGAATCAGGAAACCTGCTGAGAATTATGTGGAATCTAAAATTATCACTCCAGATGGGTAAACTATGCACTAAAGGCCATCTTATAGATGTCTGATATCAAGAAATATTCTCATTGCAGCCTGACAGCTGCAACGAGAGTGCAGGTGAGTGGTGTGGCGGAATGGTCTCTCACGGTTGTGTTCTCCATGGAAAGTTTCATTTTGGGCAGTTGTTTTTCCTCTCATCTTCTGTGTTCCTGAAGCTTCTCATCTGTGTTTAAAAGTCTATTGGAAAGCCATGATCCTTACAAAAAGATACAATTGTCTGAAAGCTTTTTTCCCCATTTTGAACTACGAGGCAGCATCGTGTTCAAAAGGCAACTACTGGATCTGAAAAGTGCAACACTCTGACTATAATGCACATCTGAAAATAAAGACATGGCCTGGTATCGAGCCAGTTCTCAGTCACATGTTGGTGCAGAGATGTTCTCAGGATGTCCATGCTACAGGGTGGAGTCTGAAAATAAGAGAAAGAGAAGTAGCTCAATGTCATCATGAGAGATGGTCTGTGAAGTTTGCTAGAAGGGGGACCCAAGATGGTTTGGGGCCAAAAAGACTGCCCAAGGACTACAGGGATTTAACTGACCTGTTTCTCCACGCACATAATCCCCCTGGGGTGTTCCAGATTGAATTGAAAGGAAAACATCTGCCTCAAAGGCTTATTACTTAATGAACTGAGTAAAGTTGCCAATAGTACTTATCCGTCAGTAAAGGACCCTGCATCTATCCTCAGTCAGCTCCACAATTCTCTGTTCACATCAGGATTCCCAGGGACCCTATTTAATTTATACCACGTCCTCCTTCTCCCTCTCTTTTCACTGTCTTTGGCCACCTAACACCAGCTTTTTTCCTCACTGCTTCACGCAACCTCAGGCATTCTGCAGGATCTTCTGTTCTGCAGCTCCTGCACGGCAGAAAAACCTAACCCAGATATTACCTTATCAAATGAAGATGGGATATTTCTTTCTAGAAAATTTGCTCAAGGTCAACCAAAACCTCTGGCTCATGTAGAAATCAAATATTTTTCTCCCGTCTGCCTTTTCATTTCTATTCCATTCTTGATCTAGTAGGTTAATCAAAAATTCAGCAAAGCGGTCCAAATGCAGACTGCCTTGTAGGAGATTGCTCTTGACAGTAAACAAAGCCACGTGGCTACTCCATTTTTAAGACATCTTGACAGCAATGACACATAGACGTCACACAATGAAAGAAGAGAAGCATTAACGACTGTTACCTTTAATGGCGAGGAAGGCTTTGGTGAATGCACGGCCAGAGTCATTGGTGGCTTCTACCATATATTCCCCTTCATCAAGCTTGGAGACACCCAGGATGATCAGGGAGCAGACACCAAAGTCGTTTGTGCAGAAGTAGGTAGGATCATTGGAGAGATCTCTATTGTCCTTGTACCACGTGATCTTCGGAGGCGGATGTCCTCCAACTGCACAGCTCATGTGGCACTCGCTCCCAGTAATCACCACATGAGGCTTCAACGGGACGAGGAATCTTGGGGGCTGGTTGTGATTCACTCCCCTGTATTTCTGTGGTTTGACCTGAAATTCAGCTGTAAAAGACAACCAGTGACACACAGACACACACTCAGAAACCACCGCACAGCACAGAGTCAGGGTTTAGAAGGCTGGTTTTCAACCATGGCTCTTGGTTGTGTGGAATGTCTGGCGCTGTGTGCTGCAACTTGCCAGGGAGGACACACGCCCATGGATAGTAATCCGGGCTTCTTAAATCAGCCAGAATTTAACTTTGAAGGCAGAAACTTTGGTTTCTGCAAAACCTAAGCCTTAGATTTTGTTAGAAATTAATTTTGGACTGAATTACATGATATAATGGCTGGAAAGAAAGGACCTATCTGCACAATGTCCCTGCAGAAAGGACAAGCCTTCCCGGCCAAAGTCGAATTTCTTAGGATGTCTCGGCATATTCTTGTTCTGGGCAACTAAATATTCCCAGAGGAGAGACCCATTTCAGGACGGTGTGTCAGAAACAACCAAGGAAACAAAGCATGACACCACACAGGAAGCTATTTGTCAAAGCTGCTTTACCTTTTGGTTTTTGAATTCTCCAAGGCTGCACGGTTTCGGACGGGCCGCTGGCTCCCAAGTCATTTTTTGCCACAACCCTAAAGTAGTAGTCGCGGCCCGGGATCACTTTGGTGAACGTGAACCTGTTGGTGTAGATCAGGTCACCCACCACGTGCCACAGGCCCTTTTGAGATTCACGTTTCAGGACCGTGTAGTAGAGGTTACTTTCCCATTTCTCAGATGCCGACGGCTCCCAGGTTACTGTCACGGCGTTTGGGACATTCTCATTCAGCCGAATAGGTCCAGGAGGTTGTGGTGTATCTGTAGGTGAAGGCAAATGATACCAAAGATGT
>NW_010396933.1:9264-12250 GCF_000710305.1 Buceros rhinoceros silvestris | reverse complement strand
AGGGAAAGGGCACAGTACAGAACACTAAAAATTTTTGAGTCCATTCTTTGAGGGGCTGAGTAAACATCCTGGTCATTAGAAGGGAGTCACACAAGCTCATTGGCTATTGACTGAATTGCTGCTGCATTCCATCTGCACTGCTGGGCCTCCTTCCCTTCACAGAATTGTTTTGGTTGGAAGAGATCTTAAGATCATCGAGCCCAACATTAGGGGCTGAGTAAACATCCTGGTCATTAGAAGGGAGTCACACAAGCTCATTGGCTATTGACTGAATTGCTGCTGCATTCCATCTGCACTGCTGGGCCTCCTTCCCTTCACAGAATTGTTTTGGTTGGAAGAGATCTTAAGATCATCGAGCCCAACATTTCACCTAGCACTGCCAGGTCCCCACTGACCCTTGTCCCTCAGCACCACCTCGACACAGCTGGGAAACTCCTCCAGGGATGGGCACTCCACCACTGCTCTGGGCAGCCTGGGACAGGCCTGCACAACTCCAATGGGACAGAAATGGCTCCTCAGGGACAACCTCAGCCTCCTCTGGCACAACTAGAGGCTGATTTGTCCATCCTCTTGCTTGTTCCTGGGAAGAAGAGACTGAAACCTCCTCCCCTGGCCCCCCCAGCTCACTCCAACCTCCTTTCAGGAAGTTGTAGAGAGTGGTGAGTTCTCCCCTGTTCCTCCTTTGCTCCAGGCTCAACCCCTCCAGGTCCCTCAGCTGCTCCTCTCGAGCCCAACATTTCACCTAGCACTGCCAGGTCCCCACTGACCCCTGTCCCTCAGCTCCACCTCCACATGGCTGGGAAACCCCTCCAGGGATGGGGACTCCACCACTGCCCTGGGCAGCCTGGGACCGGCCTGCACAACCCCAATGGGACAGAAATGGCTCCTCAGGGACAACCTCAGCCTCCTCTGGCACAACTAGAGGCTGATTTGTCCATCCTCTTGCTTGTTCCTGGGAAGAAGAGACTGAAACCTCCTCCCCTGGCCCCCCCAGCTCACTCCAACCTCCTTTCAGGAAGTTGTAGAGAGTGGTGAGTTCTCCCCTGTTCCTCCTTTGCTCCAGGCTCAACCCCTCCAGGTCCCTCAGCTGCTCCTCTTAAGACTTGTTTTCTAAACCTTTCACCATCTTTGTCGCCCTTCCCTAGACATGCTCCAGCCCCTCAATGTCCTTCATCCTTTGTGACTCCAAGGGGACATGGACAATGCTTCGGATTGACAGAGATAAGGGCTGGTGCAGCTAAACCTTTCCGATCCTAGGGAGACAGCACATAGAGCTGCTGTAGCTATGACTAAATGCCCTACAGCCTGCTGCTCACTGACCTAGGACTGTTAGAAGAGCACTACCCATCCAGCAACCTTCCCTTGCCAAGCAGAGTCGCTGTGGGAGCCGACTGTAATGTTAATCAGCAGATTGCTCTGTTCTGCAGACATGGCCAAGCGATACCACAAAGTGGCCAGAGTGAACCTCATGGAAAACTGTACTCTAGTTCTCCCTATGCCTGCGTGGCTTTACTGTGCCAGAGCTCCCCGTGCCGAGCTCTGTCCGTCGCCTACAGGCAGCAAATCTGTACCTATATATGGCAGTGAACAAGTTACCTGTAACTTGAACTTGGAAGCTGAATGTTTCTTTTTTCCCTAACCCGTTCTGGAGCTCAATGGTGTAGGTGCCACTGTCAGTGAACGCAGCTGCAATGACCCGCAGCTGGGTGATACCATCTTTGGTGGTTATCGTAGCCCGCTTTGAAAGGGGAAGTCCATCCTTTAGCCAAGTCACCACTGGATCTGGAGATGCCTGTAAGAACAACACAAGTTACAACCCGCTTGTTTTGGCTCCAGTTCGTGTCTTTTCATCTTTAGTTTCACTATCTTGTCCCTAACGTATACCTACAGCACCCAGTAAAGTAATATTTAGAAATACAGGTCCAAGATGGATCTAAGAGCCCTGGAAAAAGGGCTGTTCTAAAGCTTCTATGTCACTTTTCTCTTTCTCTGTGATTTTTCACACTGTTATTCTATTGAGGTGTTCAAGTATAACTCTGTTAAACAAGGTGCTAGATCAAGAACAACAGATAACATCAGTAGTTAATATCTTCTACCTTTAAAAAGGTCTTTAGGAAAAAAAATCCTCAAAGTCTTTATTTCCATTGTGCTATCTTTGGTCTCTGTTCTCTAAGAGAGAAGGACAAAGGCCAGGAAATACACACACTTTGTCTTCGTCAGCGCCTCCTTGATGTCCCAGACTTGTGCTGTTCCAAGCTTAGGCCTGTTTCTCAAGTCCTACAGCTTAAGTCCTGCTGCTCAGTAAGAAAAACACAAGAGGATGTTGCTAGAAATGCCAGCCCAAGGGCTTCCAAGAGAATCAGAGGGAAACTGACTGATATTTAAACTCTGAGTATCGCAGATTATCATCACCAGGTGATATGGCTGGAGGAACAGCATCATGCCTTGTGTGCAGAGGTTAAGGAATGACCATTAAACACTAATGCCGAGAGTGACAGCAGATGGATCAATGGGCCAAGGCCAGCAGTACGAGGGTCAGTAAAGCCAAGTGCCAGGTCCTGCTCTTGGGTCACCCCAACCCCCTGCAATGCCCCAGCCTGGGGGAAGAGCAGCTGGAAACTGCCCAGGGAAAAGGATCTGGCAGGGCTTGGTGACAGCAGCTGAAGAGGAGCCAGAGTGTGCCCAGGAGGCCAAGGCCAACAGCATCCTGGCTTGTACCAGCACTGGTGTGGCCAGTAGGAGCAGGGCAAGGATTGTCCCACTGGACTGGGGGCACTGGGGTGATTGCATCTCAAATCTTGGGTTCAGTTTTGTCCCCTCACTCCAAGAAGGACATCGAGGGGCTGGAGCATGTCCAGAGAAGGGCAATGAAGCTGGTGAAGGGATTAGAGAATAAGTCTTAAGAGGAGCGGCTGAGGGACTGGGAGGGAGGAGCCTGGAGCAAAGGAGGCTCAGGGGAGTTCTTCTGGCTCTGACAACCCCCTCA
>NW_010396933.1:4734-8739 GCF_000710305.1 Buceros rhinoceros silvestris | reverse complement strand
GGCAGTGGTGGAGTCCCCATCCCTGGAGGGGTTTCCCAGCCGTGTGGAGGTGTTGTGAGGTCCAAGGGTTAGTGGGAGCCTGGCAGGGAGGCTGGGGGAATGGGTGGACTCGATGATCGTAAGTTCTTTTCCAACCAAAAAAATTCTGTTAATCTTTTTCCTCACCAGAACACACACACAGCACAGACAGGTTAGAGGATTTGCCCAGTGCCTTTTATACAAAATCTGTGCCAAGAAAACAATAGCTCAGTTTACACATCTGCTATTGACAGCAACATAAAAACAGAGGGGAAAGCCTTACAAACCCATCTGCATACTCACCTCAAAGGGAATAGTCACTCGGATGGAATTTCCTGCTCTGATAACCAGGAAGCTTTTCACTGTGTCATCTATCAGTAACCTGGGAGAAACTGGGAAAGGCGGTGATTACAGTAAGAAGTTGTACATTCAGTTGTAGGCATGTGGTCAGTCCCCTAACACCTCCCGAGCAGCCAGTCTGCAGGCTCCTGAGAACCTCAGTGGTACTGAGGAAAAAAAGCTCCTTCATTCAGTACCAGAGGTTACAACTTTCAAATTTTGTTACTAGTTATTTATCATTACGGTTAAACAAGGGAGAGTGATGTAAAAATTCGTTCACAACAACACTTGTCTACGCGTGATGTCTCAAGTCATGGAGAAACCGGCTCTTTGACACCCCTCACCCTACCACATGGATAATCTTTCGTGTAAAACAACACCTGGAGACAAGGAAATTGCCATCGATACTTCTGAAATACATGTTCAGTACAAAGCACAGAACATCCTCAGGAAACTGGCCTGAGTTTATTAAAAATAATCTTTTTTATTATTTAAAATAGTTTTCTCCAAGGAGAAAAAAGTTTTGGGGGCTCTTTTATCAAAATGAGTCTTCAACGTGAGCAGAGCACTGTTCCTTGCACGTTTATTATCAGTTAAATCAGCAGAATTTCCTGATGAGGTGACCAAATAAGACCATATTCTAGAGCAGCAACATAGTACTTGTGCTTCTGCTACAATCTGGGACTTGAAAGAAGCTCATCGTAGTGACCTACAGGCCTTGCCTGCATCCTGGTACCTATGGAATGACCCCATTCATTCCAAAAGCTTGGACTCACCTACAGGAGGAGCAGCTCCAACATAAGCCTCAAGCTCTACGGCTTCTCCTGGGCCGCTGTCATTGAGGGCTCTCACCCGTAGGAAGTATTTCTCCTTGGCTTGGAGGCCTTTAACTGTGTAAGTAGTCATCTCAATGGGACGAGCATTGCATTTGGTCCAGTTGGGGCTGTTAGAAGACCGCATCTCCACCTCATAGCCTTTGACATCATTCCCATCTTTTGCTTCAGGTCTCTTCCATGTCAAGGTGACACTAGTGCTGTCACTGCTGCTCACTTTGAGGTCCTGCACTTGACCTGGAAATTCTGAAAAGGGAAATTTTATCTAAACTATTTTTCTAGGTTTCCTGTCCTTCAGTTTTCAGTCCCTTGCTGAGATCTCCCACATTTTTGCAGTGCAGTGGATATCCACCCTTGCCTCCAACTTATCCCACTTCTTCAAAGCTGGAGCCAGGTGCCTGCTCCCACCAGCCACACCATAAAATCTGCAGCACTCCTGAAAAGGTCTGCAACCTGTCCTGACCACTCTTCCCCACTGCACACAGCTCCCGCACGGGCAGGCTGCTGCATCTCAGGAAATCCTTCCATTCCTTCCTCATGCCGATAGCAGCTTCTCAGCCATGAAACTTTCCCCAGTTATTTGATCTTTGTCTTCACATACTTTTACAAAGCATTTAAAGCTGTTGCCTCTCCACTAATACTGCCAGTCTCCATTCAGCTCTACATATCCCCAGGCCAGAAGGATGAGGGCAGAGCACTTACTCGTGGAATCCCGTGCAAAGGCAGGCTGTGACGGTTCACTGGGATCCCCTACGCCGGCAGCATTGACGGCTGCCACACGAAATTCATACTGCAGACCCTTCTTCAGATTGGTCACCTTCAGCTTCTTGTCTGCAGGAAGAAAAGAAGTGTGTGGCCTCAGGTGAGCTGCTCCCTAAGCACGCAAGGTGGGGACAACAATGCTCTACTTCACTCCACGTAGAATTGTGGAGTGAGTAATTCTCAGGAGCCACATACAAAGGGTGCCATTGATCCCCCTGGTCTTCCCTATCCAAGTCCTTGTGTACTTCTGGGGATTTTCAAAACTTGAGAGCTCTTAAGTCAGAGAAAGGATAAATAACTGCTTGTCCTCATGGGATAATCCCAAGCTCCTCTACACCAGGTAAGAACTCCTGGCCTGCACCTGATGAAGAACGCTGGCTATAGTCAAAACACATCTCGGATCTGACACACCCCGTTCAGGTTTCCTTATGTTCCTCACACCTATAGATTCCTGTCTGCCGTGTTCCCAGTGTGAGGACTAAGGAGAGTAGTTGTACACGTGAAGTGAGGACTTTAGTTCCAGGAATTGAAGACATCAGTGTATCTGTAGAGGAGCAGGGAGCAGTGGGAAGCTTTCTCTGTGCTCTTCTCCAACTACATGCTTGCACATCATCTAGAAAAGATCAGAATCCCCCTCCTTGGCATTCAGCTCTATATAAACACAAAACCTGGCCTTGCCACAGCCCATCCATGAAACCTCACTTGTAAGAAAAATGTGGTTGTGATAAAACACAGACGCTAGATTGTGCAAGATGAGAATATATAACTTCAGACAGGGGTAACATGGGTGTGACGGGGCCAGCTGGCAGCTCAAGAATTCAAGAGGAAAAACACTGACATGACAAGGCACAAGGTCCTAAGCAGCTCCTGAAACCAGCTGAACTTCTTGCCTTTTTCAGGTCTTCCAGTCTGTTCCAGGAGTTAAGCTACTTACCTGCTATAGGCCCATTGTTGACTGGCAGCCAGGTCATGGTGCCCTTCTTGCGTTTTTGAACCATATATCCCACAATTCGGGAACCGCCAGTTTTAAGAGGGGCTTTCCAGGATATTGTGATGGTGTCTTTGCTGGCACTGACAACCTCAGGGGGATCTGGGGCACCAGGTGAAGCTAGAAAGAGATCAGTGGTTCGTTATTAGCAGGTAAGTTCTTACTGCAAGATAAGAAAGCGTTCTGTGTGATTTCTTCTTCCAGTTTCCCCAAGGTATTCACAGGGATGTGTTTTGAAATCCTGACTGAGACCTGAACCTCTGTGTCCTGTTCCCCAAACAAACAGGATCCAGCACGGACCTCTGTTCCTGAATTTTGTTTTCATGGATGGTCTTCTGCCATCATGACCAACCATTCCACTGTCAGCCTGTGGAGTGTGACATGTCCTTCTTACACGGCAAGAAAAGTCAGCCTAATTCTTGCTTTTGATGACAGAAACTGGAAATGGAACGGATTTCTTAGCCCTCTGAGAGGGCTTCTCTCAGTCACGAGAAGGGGAATGTAGAATGAAGAAAATCAGAACAGAGCCTTGATTTTTCTCTGCTACTGCTCACGTAAAACTGTTCTAGTATTTCAACTCATTGAAGGGCAGAGTCAGCTGTTTGGAAATCAGGGGGATGAAGTGATGATGCTGAAAAATGCTGCACACAGAGACACTCCTTTATCGATGGATTTAAGGAAAAGCCTCCATGTTCCCTTTTGTAGCCACCTCAGGAAAAATTTCCTCTGATTCTGATGCATTTTGCATTCCTCCCATGAAACACTTTCCAATTCGGAATGGAGCATAACCGAGAAGGTAACACCATCTCGCTCAGCATCACCAAAGCCTACAATGAACTTCTCGTCTTGACGTGCAACTCCTCAGATTTGTGTGAAGCCTTCCCAGCCATGATTCAACTTTAGATCTGAACCAACATCCAAAACGCAGTGAGTTTTCTTTGATGTCAGCTTGATAATGAATTTCCCGGATGGCTGTTGGACACGATTATGAGAAGTTCTTCCTTACCTTTACCGACAACCTTCACCTCTTCTGATTCCAATGCGTCACTAGTTCCCTCGGCCTTC
>NW_010396933.1:0-4645 GCF_000710305.1 Buceros rhinoceros silvestris | reverse complement strand
CAGCTCTCACCCTGAAGTAGTAGCTCATGTCTTGTTCCACCTTGTTGGTAGTGAAGGTAGTGCAGCTCCTGGGGGTCTCTCCCAAAGTCACCCAGTCATTCTTGCCTACCTGCTGTCTCTCGATGATGTAGCTTTGCACCGCTTTGCCCCCATCATCCTTTGGGGGCTTCCACTGAATAGTGATGTCATTTGCAGAGCTCTCTACAATTTTGATGGGTCCTACTGGTGGCTGTGGTTTGTCTGAAAAGATGAACACAGAGAGACTGGGAGCTGGCTCCAGACCCAGACGTGTTCCTGGGTTTGGAGCAGACATTGTCTCTTGCTCACCAGCTGGGAGACTCCATTTCTGACCCAGTATATGTATAGCTGCAGAATGGTGGCTGGGCACTGAAATTGCCTCATCAAAACTTCCACTCTTCTAACTTTTGATAAGGGGGCGAGGTGGAAAGCCAGGCTCTCGCTCCAGGGACTAATTGGTCTCATAAGCACTGTAAGAACAGCAGTTCTGATCTTCCAAAGAGTCAGATACTTACGGTAGGGCTGAGTTTAGCCTTGATAATATATTTTAGACGTGCTTGTTGCACACAGTCCCATCTCCCACAGTCACCTGACATTCAAAACTCAGCTGCTGAGGCCTTGAAAAACCAACCTAGATTTGTGTCACCTTCTACTAAAGGGCAAGAAATGTGTCAGCAATCTTTGCTTGTACCCTGATTTAGTAGAAAATTACAGTCTCGCTCATCTTGGAATACCTGGTAGCTCTAAGTAAGATTGTCACCAGTGTCAGTGGCTTCCCTGACTAAGCTTCACAGTGGAAGCCATGGTGGATGTTATGGGGCTCTTACCTACTACCACAAGCTTTAAGTTGATCTCCAGGACCCCGCTGTCATTCATCAGTCTGACTTTGTAATCCCCACAGTCCTTTCTCTCGCTGCTGGCAATGGACAACATAGTAAAGGTGTCTGTTTTATCGATACGAATCCTTGAGTCATCTGCTAGCTCCATCCTGTCCTTCAGCCATGTTGCTCTGATTGGCAGCCGGCCCTCAAAAGGGATCTTGATCTTTACTGGCTGCCCTGCCTTGGCCACAGTAGGAATGCTGGTTAAGTTTTTGAGGAGAACTTCATCAACCTGTGGAGGATCTAAGCAGGTGAGAGGAGGTCATTAAAAACTGCGGTTCAGAGGATGAGGCTCACCTTGCAGGGAAGGGCTTCCCTCAGGATGCTGCCAGTAATGCTTAGAAGCTCATAAAATTTGGTTCTTAACCTTTAGTTGCATACTCAGGAACAGCTCTACAACATCTCTGAGTCATCTGGTGACAGGGCTGCTCTCCCTTTATCCAGTCACTGATAGTTATGGAACGTGCAGGGTTCCTGCCTCTGCTTCACACGCATACATGTACTTTTCTCTCGGACAATTATCACAGTGTTTGTGGTACTGTACTGCCCTTGTCACTGCAGCACATTTCTCACAGGCAATACACAGGAATGAAGAACCTGGTCTGACCAAGGGTGATGTGCACCCCAAAATCTACGAGTCATAATGAAAGCTATTCAGGAAGGCTTCCTAGTTAAAGTTGTAAATATAAAGTGCACCAACCCGTACAAAAACTATCGCCTGTTTACATGGTAACTCTCTAAGAAAGTTATCTCAATGACAAGTGATAGGTCTCTGATGTTGAAAGCATGTTGAAGTCAGCATGGTAGTTCACACATGGTAGTGTGAACAGACTTACCCTCAACAAAAATCGAAGCTTCAGTTTTTATGTCTCCACCCTGAAATCTGTATTTCCCAGTGTGAATATCTTCCGCCTTGTTAATGATCAGTTTGTGGACTAAACCATCCTTTTCAAAGATGACTCCATCCATGCTTGTTAACTACAAGGTAAAGCACAGAGACCCACTCTTTAAAATAAAGGAAAAAAAAGACAATCCAAATTTAAACTGGGCAGACAAAGACTTGAAGTGTAATTGAAAAGACTTGTGAATGACACACAGCTTTGATTACAAGAATATTCTGGGTTTACACATCTTGTATGATTGCATTATCAACAAACTCTCCACAAAGACTTGATTCAAAGTCCAGTAAAATAAATTTTAGTAAAATCTCCAAGCTTTCTCTTTCTACCCTTAATGATAAAAACTTTGGCCCATGCTCAAGTCTGACACCTACAGCACATCCCACAGCTGGAATGACTCTTCTGTGCTGTTCTGGAACACAGAACATGATATCTATTCTTGACCTCAAGCACTGATTCGAAGGAGCACTCTCTGTCATGCCTGCCTGAAGGATCCTTGGAAGATTTTTTAACTTGCTTTTTCCATATTTTTCTCATTCACCAAAGAAAGGAGAAGGGGAGGGAAAGGAGAGAAGGAAGGGAAGGGGGTGTGTGAAGAGAAAGGAATTTATTATCAACAGGACCCTTCCAGGAGCTTGATTCTGTCCTTCAGCAGACTCCTTCCAGGGCCATGCTCAAATGACTGAGACTGGCAGAGAGAAGGACACCTTGACACGACACTTGATAAGGGGTAGAGCCAGCGAGCAGAGCCCTGATAACTGAAGAAACCAGCAGATAGAGGACACCTACCTTTAACCCATCTTTAAACCAGGTTCCTGTAATGTCATCTTTACTGACGGTGCAAGAAAGCTCAGCTGGTTCCCCCTTCAGGACTGTGATGTTAAGTAACTGCTTGTTGAGGTAACAGCGGGGTGCTGCATATTGGGAAAAGAACACAGTGAGAAGGTGCTGACTGCGTTACAGACAGAGCAAGCTAGAGATGACACCGCACATGCACGGGAGAAGAGAGCTTTTAAAAACCACATCCTGCCACAAATGGCAGGCTCATGTCCACAGCACCGTGGGCCAGCTGCCAGGAGCTCATGGCACTGAGCTGGTCTGCACACAATATAGCCCTGACATCAACCCACTGGGCAACAGACTCGGCATATGTCAGACCACGTTATCCATCTACAGATCTGCTGGTTTAAGCCCATTTTCTTGGCTCCCTCTACAGCCAGTGGGAACAACCAGGGTACAGATGTTCTGCTTCATCACCCCTTCCCTCTGCACTGCCCAGAGCCAGGGCTGCCCAACTGCTTCCTTCCCCCCAAACAGCCCCATGTCTCATTACTCTCCCCTAGGTATTCCTTTCCCCCTTCCTAAGTTCTTCTCCACTACCATCCTCATCCTTGCTCTAACCAACACCCCACCTTTTCCCCCATTTTGGTTCATTTTACTTGCGGGTTTATATTTGAGTTTTGTTTGCCTTGATGGTTTCTAACTCGTCAGCAAATCCATTGGGTGAATAATCCCCTTCAGCTGCCCATCTGAAGGGTCTTATTTCTACAGTTTCTGTCTGGTCTCAGTGAACCGGCTACACACACAGGGCTCTCCTTTTACTACAGGCAACAACTTCTTTCTGCTGTTACAAGCTCTGTACATGGGGCCCAATGCGCATATCAACCCAATGCCAGATTTGTCCCCAGATCCTGGAAAAACACCAACCACTGCACTGGGTTAGAAGAAAAAGTGAAATGAGAAGTTGGAACAACATCCAAGAATAGTCATATTCCTTGAAACTACATGAGAACCAGCATGTTTGTGAGCTGAAGGGTGTTCCGCGTGGATCTGAATCGTTTGCTTGAACAGACGATTCCTGGTTTAGATATTTTACATCAAAGATAATTCAGACTTTTAAGGCAAGTTGACGAGAGCCAATTGTGTCAGGTCAAACAGCAAAACAGTGGCAGCATTAGGAGC
Organism: Buceros rhinoceros silvestris; assembly: GCF_000710305.1. NCBI lineage: Eukaryota > Metazoa > Chordata > Aves > Bucerotiformes > Bucerotidae > Buceros > Buceros rhinoceros. Next base: position 885 of record NW_010396933.1, on the reverse strand, counting down.
GGATCATGGTACAACCAAATTTCTACCTGTGGCTGCATTTGTCGAAACCACAAGATTGAGTTTCTCCCCGGGATCAGGAACGTATCAAACTGCAAAGGGGAGCAACACAGAAGCCACCAACCAACCACATACCTTTCAGATCATCGAGGTGATAGTGTCGGCGTCTTACCGGAGTTTCTAAATCTTTCAAGAAATCGTTTGCTTTAATATCAAGTTCGAGCTCCTGCTTTCTCTGGTTTATTGAAGGAAGTCCAGGGTAAAGATCTGACGGCGGACCAGAATTCAGAGAAACTTGAACAAAGCCACCTGCCTTCCTCCCCAGACGAGATCTCCCTGCTCCTCCAAAGGCAGAACCCTTGCCATAAAGGGAGCCAAACTGTCCTATGTCTCTGTCCTTATCTCTGGCACCTCCTTGACCTGAAAGTGAATCTCTGCCACCAGAAGGACCTTTGTCTGCTGACCCTCTGAAATTACTGACAGTGCCCTTTCCGGGTTCACCGCCCAAAGATTTGCCAGGATATGAATCCAGCCCATATTGACCACCTCGTGCAGCAGCACCTACCACACCTTTACCACGAGCTGAATCACCTCCAAACCTGCCAACACCAGGTCGAGCTCCAGCTGACCCACTCTCCTTGCCATAAGGAGACCCAGCCCCACGTACTGCAGAGCCACAGACATCAAGGTCTTCTGAGGAAAAGCTATCTCCTCCTGTTCCAACCAAATATCCCCGAGCACTGCCCACAAGAGCACCCCTGCCAAGGCGAGATCCCATCCCTTCTTCACCGCCAAAAGGTGAAGGAGCAGTTCCATCCACAGCCGAAGCTGCAAGACCATCCTTTCTGTATGGAGAACCAACTCCCCCTGCACCAGCTACACCAGCAC
>NW_010396932.1:23120-32465 GCF_000710305.1 Buceros rhinoceros silvestris | reverse complement strand
AGAGATAGAGATAGAGATAGAGATAGATATAAACATATACAGATACAGATAGATATAGATTATATGTAGATAAATGATATAGATAGAGATACAGATGTAAAATAGAAGTTATAACTTATGTACTAAAAGCAGAGTAACTAAAAAATGGCAGAGTGGCAATGTAGACTGTAAACATTTCTAAGAACAGTTTATGTTAACAAAATAAACACCAAATGAAGACGTCCTATATATATTGGAATATCTGTTAAGACTTAGCACTGAAATGTTACCTTTAAACTGCCCCTTTGGATTTAACCAGTTTCACGGTTGTTACCAAGCTAATATATCCAGGAAGTGAAGGATTCTTGTGTTGGGAGAGAAGCACAATCTTGTAGGGCAGCAGTATCTATTGCTGTATTCCTCCTTCTCTCACTCTAATATACACTCTTACGTCTGGGATGTGGCTATAAAGAAATATCTTAGGAAAAGCAAGATACAAAGGTAGCTGACCATCTGATTTGTAACAGAAGGTGCAAACCCGTAATTTAAAAGTTTTCACAGATATAATTGCTGGTGAAACAAATATACTACAACTCCTTTTGTTATTTAATCTTTTGGGGGGAAGTTGGGGGTGGGGGGAAGTGCCGTAAGAAGTGCTGCATGAGTTTGCTTGGAAAGCTTCTGAACTGTACCCACATTTTTAGGTCACTAAAAAAGCTGATCTTTACTGACCTAGAATTCATGATGATGGTATCTAGGGCAAGTTCAGTTCGTATCTCTCTCTCGTTTACGGCATGCGCCACTGCACTTCGACAATGATTTAGTATGCCTCCAAACAATCCAGTACTCATTTACAGATGTGAGCAATTTTTTACTAGGGAAACTTATCTGTAGCATTTGTTGATCCCTTCTCGTAATATTACATCACTGTGGATTGATTTAGGGGGGATTTTTGTTGGGAAAAAGTGACACAAAATATGACAAATACAAAATTTGAGTTTTCAGTATTCTAAATTTGGAAGACTAAAACAAGACACCAATAAAGAAAACAATCTGTGGTTCTCTTTACTCAGGGAGTATTCTGACATTTTTTTCTCTGCTTTCTTTTGTTCATGCTGCATGGCTGGATTTCTTAGGTATCCTGAGGCTTTCTGCAATGGGAAAACATAGAGATAGTACTAGAATTGTCTTTGCAATTTTACATTTAATAATATTGAATGAACTATGAAAATTTATACAAAACATCAATGGAAATGAAAAAGAACAGCTGAGAGAATGTGCCTAGCTTCTCATTCTCTGCCTGTAGAGGAGTACCGGTCATTTTAGTTAAAGCATCAAATAACAGATGTACTGAGGCACGACAAACCCTTTAAATTATCCCCAGGACATTCTTAGAAAAGCTTTTGGGGTTTCTGTTCTATAAATACAATAAAGAAATAGGTGTATGCCTTCTCGTACTCTCCTACATGAAGTATAACAGAATGAGGTGGAAGTTCACCCAGACGTGTACATAACTCCAGTAACAGGTTTCTAGGAACTCTTCTTCTAGTTTCTTAATGCTCCTGAGATTTACAGGCTTGTGCAGATGTAAGCGAAACTTTACAGATTAGATTGGCTGCACTTCCAGCATAATATACTGCATATTCAGGTTAGAAAAAACTTTGCATTACTCTTCACTAATTTTAATAATTTAGCCAATTTATGGGGACCGTTATTGTCAAGGATAAGATATAGATTAATTTCTTACTCCATTGCAGCCTCTTTTTTTGTGAAACACTTCTTTCAAAGAAGCATATAGACATCCCCCAGTGCTCTTTTTAAACTGATTAAGTCTTGGTGTCACCTCTAAACACCAAGGTGGACACAAGATTATAAAAATAATGAAAATAACTGTACGGAAAAAAAAAAAGTTCAATTTCAATAAAATTTACAAAGAATCCAGTCAGATCTAGTAGGTCAGATTTTTTAAAACTGATCAATTATATGGTGCTTTAAAATTATTTTTCTTTTGAATTTACAACTTGACCATTTTTGGGAGGTTGGAGTCTTTTCCAACTCTCACCCAGTTCTTTTGTCCTCCTTAGCAATAAATATTTCTGTCAAACTAAACTGGCTAAGTCAGTTTAGGCACAAAGGTATCACTAGGTGACCTAAAATAGGTTTATGAGGATTTGTTGAGATAACAATAAAGTGTCATCATAGATTACAGTAAAATTCTCAACAACTTGGATTGAACAGATTGAATACCCAAAAACCTTCCTTCTGATACCAGTGCTACTACCTTATCAGTTCAAAGGTTCTGTTTACATCTTTTAAAAGGTGTTTATCAAAGTTCTGAATAATTGAAGATGTCTGACTAGGTTGTCTGACCTGTAAAGTCCGGGTCCAGAAAACGGCGTAGGTAATTCCTGTTTAAAAGTTATACTGGGTGGGCTTGGTTACAAAGTGCAATATTTAAACAATACATATTTTGACTACTCCCTGTTCCATCTCTTGGTTTTGTATTTTGTCCAGTTTCACATAAATGTCTCTATTAATAATTTCTGCTCTCCAACAATCAGGTTCTATGGTATATTTGATATCCTTGCCTGTTCATTTTGGAAAATCTGTTTTGAGGTAGCAACGGCATCTAAGATTGCTTTCTGCAATAAACTTTAGGTACTCCTGTATTCACCACAGACTGCTGTGAGGTATTTTCTCTTAAGGTTGCGAAAATTTCTTTTCCAAGAAGAACAGAAGAATAGATTACTGATTTCCACTTTCTGTGCATGTGCATGGATGTATATGGATATCGTGCGTGTATATATATATATAAATTAAGAACTTATATGCCGTCTGATTGATTTCTCAGACTTTGTCAAAATAGCATTTGTCTCTTTTGTGTAGTGAAATGTCTGGCTTGAATGAATTTTGCCTTTAGGCTAAGGGGAAAACTACAAAGTCCAAATCACAGGAAGAGACAAACACTTTATTTTCCCAATGTTCTTATTACGGACATCGAGAACAAAAAGCAGGATAGGAAGAACTTATTTGTCTGTTGTTAGTATCCAGTTGTTCATATTAGAGCCAGAGCTTCATCTACATACCTCTGAGTAGCTTTGTCTAAGAGTATACTGGCTCAGACTGTGTCCTTGTTTGTCACAGGTATCCTAGGTTTTAAATGAAAGAAGGTTAAAGTACCTTAAATTTGATTTTTGAAGTCTTCTACACTGGAAATGGAGTTAATGGTACTCATGAAAACTGAGTCAATTCTGTCAAATGCTTTTACCCACACTGAGTAGCTATACATTACTACTGAGTTGTAGAACATTAATGCGAATGCTACCTTTATTAAGAGATGTGTGTATTCCCACGATTTAAAACATTCACATGTAGCTTAAAGGTAACACATATTAATACTTTTCAACGAGTTCATCAATCAAATATTAAAACAATTGTTTTTCAAAGAAATCAGAGTAAAATGAACAATTAAACAAAAGGCATTTACGTGCCACACCACAATCCACTTTGAAAAGGCAGTCTATGAATTTACTAGAGATGGACTTTTACTCTAATATTTTTCATGCAGTTTTATCACAGCACAGCTGGGCATATTTTTGTTCATTATGGTGTGTGGAAGACATCTAGCTTTAAACCAGCCGGGGAAATACACTGTAACACCAGGTGAAAAAACACATGCCTTAATTTTGCAGATGACTAGGCTCAATTCTTCCAAAAAGTTCTGTAAATCCCAAAGTAGAAGCATATTTGAGATGAAAAACCTAGCTCAGCATCTTGTCTCCAGTGATTACCAATAGCAAATAGCAAATACTGTCCACAGGAGTACAGTATCTAAAAATCTGACAGTTATCATAGTCTTTTCATCATTCCACAAGAGCATGTTGCTGCAAAAATCAAATGTGCAAGTGCAAACTTTTTGAAATTTTATAAGAATTTCCTCTGTCTTGAGCATCACTAGTATCTTCTGGTATATTATTCTTTTATTCTGTATTCCTTTTTTTCCAGTATTGATTGGGAAAAAATTAGGTGCGCTTTAATATTTTCTAACATCCAACTCAATTTTTCTATCAACCGTGATTTCGTCATATAGATTCTTCTTGTTCACATAATGAAGTGTTAGTCAATAAAAAGTACCAATCAAAAATAATAATAACTCTTTAGAAATACTTCAAGCTATGAAGAAAATTCTTTATGACTTTGAAGACTCCTTGTTATAATGCTCCCTTTATCTCAGTATTAATTCCTGGAGTGATTCACTCTTGGTTTTCCTGGAGCACGGTGTGCTCCTGCCAAAATGCTCTGGTATCAGCCAAAGGTTTAGGGGATATAGCAGACAGACCACAGACATTTAGACATGAGTTTAGGGTGAAGGAAGCAGTTTATTTCCTCTGATGAGCACGATGATTTCCAATTCTGTGTAGACCATTGTAACTAGCCCAGAAAGTAACAATTTTGTATAGACTGCTTCTCTGAAGGAGCTGATCACTTCAGTCCATCATCACGAGTTATTTCCCTCTCTTCAGCTTCTGCTAGTATTTCATTTGTGCTGAGGAAGTACAAAAGGAGGAACGAGAGAAGAAAATAGTTTTCAAAAAAAATCTAAATGTACCTCACTACGTATTTTCTTTTGAAATGGGCCAATTTGTCTCTGAAAGGCTTTAGCTTTTATAGTCTGTAGTCAGAAAGATTCACCGAAAGTTACCTGCTTTCTTGTAGTATCAAGTATTACTTCAGTGACAGAAGTTTGACCTTTTGTTTCATATGTTATACTTATTTGAAGCTTTGCTTTAATTTCAGCATTTTTCCCTTTCAAATCTGATCTCAGATAATAGTATCTCTGCAAGTTCTTGACTCTCTGTCAAGTCATTTGACAGATAAGTTCCTAATGTATCCGGACTGGAAAATAGGAAATACATTCCTCTTGATTTTTAATAAGAGAATAACATTCTTTAATCAAGGTAGTTCAGTGCAAATTAAATTTTAATGCCAACAACTTATGATTACACTATCTTAACAGAAGAGAATATTGAGCCTTTACAGTAATCTTCATGCATACCATGTATACCTTTCTTTCAGTTCTTTTTTCCCAACTAAGTGAGCAGGTAAACTTTATCTCAGATCTGCCATGCCATTTTCAGAAATCAGATACTTCTCATTCTCTAAAGTATTTGAAAGAAAAAATGCAAAACTTTGGAATCTCCATCTTCCGTTTTGGAATCTCCATCTTTGGGCGTATTCAAAACCTGAGTGGACACAGCTCTGAGTAACATGCTCTAGCTGATCATGTTCTGAGCAGAGCATTGGACTGGATGATCTTCAGAGGTGTCTCCTTGACTCAGTCATTCTGTAAGCCTGTGGTATAGTTAAACTCTAAAAAGCTACTATATTGCTAAGACAGGCTTGTATAGATACCATGTGTGTATGTGTGTTTATATATATGTATGTGTGTGCGTACATTTATAGGAATTAAATTCCAGCTACTAAAAAAGAGAATTCTATGGATACTAAGTCATCTGTAAATCTGAACCCTATTCAGTAGGTTATTATAAATTGCAGTATTTGACGTTTACTTTCATTTTAAAAATTCTAAAGAACTCTAAAAATTCTAAAGAAAAGAAAAGAAGGTAGTTTGTTTTTTTAAAATAGATTTTATTATCAAATCTTTTAGTTCAGCAGTGGTGAATATAAGTGACCCACCTTACCACAAGGAAAACAAAGAATAGAATAAAATCTAGCATAGTCAAAATGTCCTTTTAAATTACCAAGTTAAAAACCTTGGAATTACTTTTCTTCTAAGACATTTGTTAGCTTATGGTTTAGTTCCTTCCAGTGTTATGCACACTTCAGATTAAGGATGGAGAGCAGAGTCTTCCAGAATTGACCACAGGCAGATCATGGTTGTTATCCCCGTTCTTGGAATGGATCCTGGTCTGAGCTGCTAGACATCTGCATTCTCATTCTCGGGATTTTAACCTGAATCTTCAGTGTTGCGCAAGTGTTACAAGTGGACAGGGTATTTTTAAGGAAATCACTGGTAGAGGTTGTACACAGCACACTGCAAGCGATTCAAGTCCCACCAGAAAGGCAGGGAGGTTTTTTCCCATGGGGCTGAGGAGGCAGAAGGGTGAATAATCATTTTCCAGTACAGTTTGGTGCCCTAAGTCCCTGTGTTTCCTATCTCAACTGCACCTGTTCAGAACCTGGATGAGCTTTGAATAACGCTCTTGTTTTTTTGGGAAAACAAATCTTATAGAGAAGAAAGATTCGCCCTGTCCTGAACAGGCTGTGTGGGTTGTGTATAAACAGAGCGCAATTACTGCCAAATCTTCACTAAGAGTCAAATATATACATTTTTAAAACAGCTTCTTAGGGTCTGTTATTGTAGTCATTAATATGTTCTAGTCGTAAGTCACTTCTGTGACTTGAGAAGATCAGTATTATCTCTGTAAGGCTGTGATCATTTCTTCACAAGTTAAATCTTCAGTTGCTATTTCTGTGCTTAACTTGTTGGAAGTTCTGGTCTCTTATATCCTCTCCCCACTGTTTTCCCCTTACGGATGTTAGTCAGGGGAAATGTGGACTACAATTACTAGAGATATACCAATTTCTATAACTTTCAGACAAGTTTTTATTGTATTTTATTTTCTCCTTCTTTCCTTATATCCTTCTTCCTTATTTCCTTCAACTTTAAAATCATGTCTCCTATGCTCATAAACTATTATCCTCTCTCTTAATAATGAACGCAACAGAAAGATACTGTAGAAGAGTTTTCAAAATTGTGCAACTCAAAGGATTTCAACAGTAAAGCATGCTTTCTCTAAGGAATGTTAAGCTTTAAGGGAGGTAATTTGCTCTGGATGGCACTTTCAACCAATCTTTTAAAGACCTTTGTAAGCTTCAGATGGCTTCTGAATTTGTCGTACCAGTAAGTCACGTAACAAGTCTTCAGAATATGGCCGTGGTTCTGCAGTACAGATATGCAAGGAGCTAATCGCCAAAGCAGTTTCTGAGCTCCCAAATGAAATACTGCTGAAGGATGGAACAAGCACAGATTACTGATACTCTTGAGCAAGGTCTAATTTATAAATTTCATCTCCCTCCCCAGACTTAGTTAACTTCTTTTTTCCCCCGGACTCCCATCCAGACTTCACAGAGATTGTGCAATGCCCATGAGTCTTCCTAGTCCTGTCAGTTTAATAAACACACATAATCGATGACATGTCATTCACTACAATTTACAACGGATTTTTTTCCTAGAATTCGCAGTAATTCTGCAGTCGTGCAACTTGGCTCATTTTTAAGGAAATACTATGATCTATAAAATATAGGTCTACTACATGTGGGAAAAGCCTGTGAGGAACTTTGCCACAGAGACTATCTGCAGCTCAGTGACTGTAGTGATTTAATGAACTCTTAAAATAGCAGTTCTTTTTTTTATACCTCACAAGAAATGAACATCTTAGCTATAATCCACAAATTTTATGAAGTTTTCTTGAAAAGACTGCAAAATAATATTACTCTTTTATAAGAGGTTTTTAATAATAAATAGTGCAGAAACTGTAATGTGCATTTTGAGAACAGTTTTCCTTAGAAGTCAGTGTTACATAAATAAATGGGGCGTGTCTTTTCAACCTTAAATAAATGACGTTATAAGGCTGTATTTTTAACATGACATTGAGCAACTGTAGTCTTCGGTCCTTTTAAAGAAAGGTGACCAGATTATCAACTAAGATCAAATATTGAGATGCTGACTCATGTCAAATTTTATTGAATACATTATTTTAATCAATGATGAAAGAAAGAACAATTAAACCAGTTCCATAATCAGTGCCATTAATACATAATATTGTCATATGTTTGTCATATTTTGCTTTCAAATATTTAATTAACCATCTGGAGAAGGAATAAAATGTGCAGCCTTTTGTGCATTTTGTATTAATCCACATTTTGCTAATGACCCATAGCTCAATAATTTATCATGGTAGCCCCTGGAGCTTTAGTTATATGACTGAAAAACTGTTGAGAGTCATGAGGAGTATTGTAGGTGGGTTTTCTTTATAAAAATAAAAACTAAAAAATCCATAGAAATCAAGATCTATAATGATTTTGATGAAACAGTTGTAAGACTAATAGTTTTTCTGAGTATTTGGAACATTCAGATGCTGAAGATTATTTTAATGAGAGTAAAAAGTAACTGAAGTATTACATTTATAAGAAAATTAAATAGATGGAAATAGAAACAAGTCAGAAACTAACTGAAAGAAAAGGAAAATACATGGCCTTGAAACAGGAAACAAATCTCTTGATTTGCATTTGAAATTTGGAATTTTGGAAAACACCTTTCATATTTCAGTGTTAGAGCTGGGAAATGGAAAGATAGTTTTTATTTCTCATATGAGGTTAGAATGAAGATATATTTGTAGTGCCTGTTAATACCAAGATTCTTCGTTATTTTTTTCATGTTCTCATAACGGGAACCATTGTTGTCTGTCCAGTTTGTAATCAGGCAATGTATTGCAAAGTCTGCTTTGCATGGAAAGATCTGTTCTGAACTCCTGTTCAGCCTACAAGCCCAGAAAAGAAAGCATCTAGGCAGTGGTGGTATTGATTCTGTTTTCCTCTTCACTATCAGTGGAAAAAAGTATTGGCTCCTGAAAGTCCTAAATTGTAGTAAGGACTCCATTTTAACATTAATACTTAACCCTTATGCTCTTGACCTTGCCAACACCAGTAACAGACACATTAGATGCAGCCAACAGTCAGCTCGGCACTGTCGGTCATCCCCCTAAAATCCCTGACTGATGACACAGAAGTGGTATTCCTACAGTCTCTGCTCAACTTGTGCCAGGGCTTAATCACTCTCACAATAAAAAAAGTGTTTCTTGTTCATTCAGATGGAGCCTTCTGTGGTCCTGTCCCTGGTGCCTCTGGTCCTATCACTGGGCACCAGTGGAAAGAGTCTGGCTCCATCCACTTTGCAACCTTCCTTCAGGTATTTATACACATTGATAAGATCCCTCCTTAGGGTAGGCTGAACAGTCCCTGCTCTCTCAGCCTTTCCTCACTGGAGAGATACTCCAGTGCCTTAATCACCTCCATGGTCCTTTACTGATCTCTAACTAGTAGCTTCTTACCTCTTGTACTGCGGAGTCCAGAACTGGACATAGTACTTCAGGTGTGGCCTCACCAGTGCTGCATAGAGGGGAAGGATCTCATCCCTCAACCTGCTGACAATGCTCTGCCTAATGCAACCCAGGATACCATTAGACTTCTTTGCCACAAGGGCGCATTGTTGGCTCACGTTCATCTTGGTGTCCGCCAGGACCCCCACGAAGGTACATAACTTTGAACTTCCGTTAGCTGAAC
>NW_010396932.1:17408-23023 GCF_000710305.1 Buceros rhinoceros silvestris | reverse complement strand
AACCGCAAAAGGTTCCTGTCAGCTGACTTCTCCAGCCTCTCAAGGAGCATCTAGATGGCAGCTAGCATACCAGCCTCTGGCATATCAGCCACTCTCCTCCCAGTTTTGTGACTGAAGAAAAGTTGCTGAGGGTCCAATCTGACCCATCATCCAGACTGCTAAGATGTTGAACAGGAATTGGTCTCACCGCCAACCCCTGGGGTGCACCACTAGTTGCTTCATGCCACTGATCACCACCCTCTGGGCCCTTCCATTCAGCTAGTTTCCAATCCACCTCCCTGCTCATTCAGCCCATGTGAGGATTTTATGGGAGAATGTGTCAAAAGTCTTGCTGAAGTCGAGGTAGCTAACATCCACTGTTCTTCCCTCTTTCACCAAGACAGTCATTTCACCATAGAAGGTAATCAGGTCGATTAATCATGATTTCCCCCTTGTGAATCCATGCTGACTACTCCAAACCACTCATATTGGAAGTGACTGCAAATCCTGTAGGTGGCTATCTGAGTGCTCCTAATAGCCTGGGCTCTGCTACCGGATAGAAGATGCTGCATATTTCTCTGTTGCTCCCATTCTGATACAGGCTGTTCAGCACTCTCTGTATACGTGGACCACAGCTTCTGTGTGGAAAGGATGCCAGCTAACTGATGCACTCAATATAGATCCAATTTCTGTATACTTTCTGATACATTGTCATTACTTTTTAAAAATAAAATCTCATATTTTTCCTCCTACATTCATCAAAGCATTTAATATTTGCATTTGATATTATGTCGCTATCTATCTTTGTGTGAAACTGTAAGAAAGCTTGGCCTTAGGTGTCATAATCTATATTGATTTGTTTCTGCATTGAAAAACACTTATTCTGACACGGGGAGTGACCTATGGATATTCTTGAGTGGTTCATGACTTACCTTCCACCCCTGTAGAGATAAGGTTAATACAGCAATGCCTACCATGCTAACGCGTAATTTAATCCTAGATGTTGACTCTTTAACAAATACATTTTCCAGCCACCACTGCAGCAAGTAATTTGAGCAATAGATAAACTTACTGTCTTGTAACCCTTGAAGCTATGGTACTTAACTAAATAGAATATTTTTAACGTAAATTCTAGTTAAATAACAAAGAGCACAGCAATTATTTAAAACTGCGTGCAGTGTATAAGGTGTTCACTGAGGGGATTTAGGAATGCTTATATTCGGAATAAGCTTTCAGTATACTGCAATCCAATTTTTTAAGTCAAACTTTTACGGTTGTCAGACTGCATGGGCTAATTAACTGTTTATTCCTCTGCAGGGTTACTTTCTTCTCAGTCACACTAGAAGTATCAAAAGTCACACACTCACAAAACAAAATGTACAACCTATGTTAGTGTTCAAAACTGAAATTAAACTGTCTCTCACCAGCACACAAAACCAAGAACAATAATTATTAATTTATACTTACATTTGTACTGAGTAATAAACTAGAAATAGTGATAAGCAGTATATACTATTCCACAGAAACATCTTTAAACTACTGTTTGTGCCTTACATCTTCTTATTTCCAATCATTTCCTAAAAACCACTCAATTAATAGATCAAGTGTCTAACTGTTAAATGCACAAATCAGTCATTTACATTTGCATCAAATTCACAAAATATTCATTACATATCTCCTTTACACGTTCACATCTAACAGGTATTGTTATGATCCGTTCACCGTTGAAGATTGCCAGCACCTTGAATGAAAGTAGGCTGTATCATAATTCACCTACTTATATAAACAGTAAATTTCTTAATCAGGTGCTCTTGTTTCTCTTGCTTAATCAGGTGCTCTATGCTTCCTGCTTGTATTTCTGTAAAACTGATTAAGGTCTTCAGTATGCTGAATTCAAAGGAATAGAAGAATTCATTTAACCCAACAATCAATTCGATGAAAAATTGATTTCATTAAAGTCCTAAGGGATACTAAGGACTTTCAATTCCCATCAAATTCAGTTTATTAAAATTCCTCAAGATTAGGCTTGTCCTGTTAGCAGAGATTTGTTTTTTAAAGTTATACCTGGCTTTTACAGTGTGAAATCCACCCACATATGTTTTTTGTAAATATGGAAGCTGCAAAACCACCATTAACAAAGACAAGTACGCAATCTGTGTGCTGAAAAAAGATCTGACGTGCCTGGGCTACAGGGGCAGAACTTTAATCTTAAATTATTCTCAATCATCTCCACCTCTTGTTAGCTTTGCATCTTATAACATACTATTGCACTGGAGAAATTCCAGGGATTTCTGCGTGTTGTTGCTGGAGTGTGTTAGGACATGTCAGCACTGTTTGACTAGATTGCAGGACTGCAAAGTGCTGGAAGTCTAGTCTTTCTTCTATTCTCCACTAGTTGCCCACTTGGTGGGAAGACCTACATGTGAATTCTGCCCCTGATCGTATGAGATCAGAATAAACACCCCCACTGTCACATCTCCACTACCTTGTTAACACTGCCATGCATAAATGTAAACTAATTTTAACGAGCTCCTTAAAATGTCAGGCATTTACTCAAGTTTCTTCTGCTGTCAGGTCAACCTACTAATTTGAATTTATCTGAGCATATTTTAACAAACTCAGCTAAGACCAAGCCTTTTTGAAACTTTTTCGGAACAAATCACCATTGCTCATGCTTTCAAGACACTGTATAATGCAATTAAGCTCTGAAAGGATGTCTTTTCTAAATATCTGATCTGATCTCAAATATTTGTCTCAATATAAGCTATAACTGAGCACCCATTCCCATATAATAATTCTGATCTTCTCTTTTCTCATGTATTTACTTTAAAAAGAATTCACTAAATTTTTATAGTACTAATGGTACAATGAAACAGAGCTATCAGCTGTCATTTCAAGCACTGATTGCAATCAGCTGGAAAAATTCGTATTGACTTCAAACAAACTAAGCAAATCTCCAAATTAGGGACAGGTTAAACGTAATCAATGGGTGTACCTCATAGTACTTCGTTTGATTTTAATACTTAAATTGCTTTGTGTTATCATCATGTCTTCACACTGATTCTGCCTGGAAATCTTTTTTCTTTTCTTTTCTTTTCTTTTCTTTTCTTTTCTTTTCTTTTCTTTTCTTTTCTTTTCTTTTCTTTTCTTTTCTTTTCTTTTCTTTTCTTTTCTTTTCTTTTCTTCTTTTTTTTTTTTAATTAGGGAAAACAGAGTGTCTTCATCATTATTCCAGAGTCTGATCACATGAGATACAAGTTCCCAGTTATTAGATTCCTATAACAAATGTATCCAGTAACTTTTCCTTCAGTCTTACTTTTCTGCCTTAATATGTAGATCCCGACCATTCAGTGAGTTAATTGTGGGAGGATTGTCTCTACACGAGAAGCCCAGTGTATCTCGCATACTTTCATGCATTCATTTGAATGAGTTCCTGATACAAAATTTACAGTTGAGACTAAACACAAAATTTGAAGAAATAAGTTGGCTCACACCACCAAGGGAAGCTGTATGATGTTTGTCAGTGGTAGTCCATTGTCTGATATGACACTAATGAATTTTGCATCTTCCCTTCTTGGGAAATATCAGTTGTTCCAGAAATCTGAGGAAGTCAGAAATATGAAGTGGTAAGAACAGAATGCACTAAAAATAAGATAAGATAGGGGAAACAAGAAGAAAATTAATTAACATATTTGTTCTCTAGTGGGACCATTCAGAATGTGAAAGGGACAGTTTCCAAAACCGTTGCTTCTCCCATGCTACCAATCAAGCCAAACCGGTTCACAAGTCACATAGCAGAGAATCAAAGCAAATTCTTTTGAATGTTCTTTTAGTGTTATATAGTAACATAGAATGGAATGAACAGAGCCACTGAAACAGAAGATGAAATGCAAATTATGTTCCAGTCAGCCATGGGTTTTGATATCAAGGAGCAATTACACAGTGTATACCAACAGCCTAAACCAATTAAGACACTATAAACTTGTGCAGTTTATTAGATACAGTAAGCAGAGGACAAAATCAAATCCTAGGCAAATCAGTCACACAACCCAGATTCAGATGTATTCACTTTCAGTTTTTCATCTTCTATCATTATGCATGCTAGTAAATTAAATATATCTCTACACATTATTTACTTCCAGCCTCTTAAGGGGTCACTGTGAAGTTCTTTATTGCTTATAAAACTTCTAATTGTAGTAAATGATATCTTGTTTCAGCATAACTCCTTCACACTTCTATTAGTAAGAGAAAGTGGGGGACCAGTATTTTTTCAAAATCTGGATTTACACAGATCTGATTTTAAACGGTCAGATTCTGCTACCCAAATTTATGCTGAATGCATCTCCTTTTCAGAGTTTTTATTTGGTTATTAAAGCACTTTTTTCCTCATGTCCTTGGTTCAGAAATTTTCATCTGTTCAGTCAAACCAGATAGTATGTATATATCTAAATCCACCACTTTGTAAGGATTTTAACAAATAAAGTAATAGTCTAAATTGTTTGCTGAATAAAAATAAGTAAAAATACATTTAGAAATTTTCTTATATTTCATCATATGTGAGAAGGAGAAAAACATTAAAATATTTTAACATTTAGCTGTGTACGTATCATTATTTCAACTGCACACTGTATTAACTATCCCTTGCAAGGGAGTTGGATTGAATTAATAAAATCACTAAACCAAATTGCTATCTGCTATAACGCCGCTAGCTTCCACAGAATTCACACAGAGTTCAGTATGGCCTTTATATGCACATACGAAGTCAAGAGTAGAGAAGAAAATATGCCAACAGTAGCTACATGGATGGAAATAGGAGAATTAAATCCTAAAGTTCTAACATCTTCGCTCTAGTGTTTCAAGTGTCTGTGTGAGAGCATGTGTGTGAATGTGTCTGTGTGCGCTTGTGTATAATTACAGAGGTTACTGAAATAGTTTAAATTGCATGTGCCCAATCAAATTTCTGAGTAGTCTGTCAAGCACTTTAGTTTATCATAAGTGAGTTGCAAATAAATGCACTTACGCTTTCTGGCTCCTTTGACATGGAGGCTTACAAAATCAAATTAGGCAGGTGACAAACTCAAGAGGAAATTTATTCCAACCAAAGTTGTTGAACAGGTGATAAACTAGGAATCTAATCAAGATTGTTAATACTCTGACAGATATTAGTAAACTACAGGTTCAAAATGCCGAATGGAATTAATAATACACAGCCAACTTAAGAATGTTTAAGTTTTAGAAATGAGGATCCAAAATGTGCAATCACTCACCTACAAGCATGAGGGCTCTCAACCTGAAGGAGTTTCTGTCAGCAGCACCCCTACTCAAGGGGAGAGTCCCCAACCACAGACTCGTTGTTCTGAGGAGGACTTGCTCAGCCAGCCCATTGGCGGGGCTCCATTTATACCTTTAGTCAAATACAATCTGGGGTCATATGCGGTTAGCAGTCTGAAAATTTCTCTCAACAGATGCATTTCATTGGCTGAGAGCTTTGCCTTTCAAATGAAGTGTGTACATGACAGCAGTCACTAGGGAGAGCTGTGATTCAATGGTGAGAGGTTTTGAGAGGCTTCAGTCTTTACTGGGGCAGGCACACCTGCCATATCCTCCTACCACAGCTTAGCTCTCTCCTCCACCTT
>NW_010396932.1:12534-17314 GCF_000710305.1 Buceros rhinoceros silvestris | reverse complement strand
CCCTACAAACTCCTACAGCGACATCTTCAGATTTTCTGTGTACGCCACTCTTGTGGCTGACTTTGCAGAATATGACATGTACAGCGGCTAGAAAAAGGGACTGGCTGATGAGTTCATACCTACCTGAGTTTCGACTGAAGAACATGCTCCATATATCAAAAACAATGTGAGCTGGAGACGGTGCATTTTTCAAGACTGGTCTGGATTTTCAAAAGCATAATTTGGGTAGTCTGTACTTGAAACTCCCATAGAAATGTACATTTATCTTTCCTGCCTTGGTATCTTCTGTTTACTGCTTTTTTGTTAACACATTTTGTTAAAGAATCATAAATACAAAATAATTATTAAAAAACAAACAAAGAAACCACTTTTACCCTTTTAGATCTTTGGGAAGTCAGGTTATGAGATTGCACTCTGTGTGTTCATGTGTATGAGTACACACACTTTTCTTTCCTAACACTATTTTAACAACCTGACAATGTCAGGCAGACTTGAGAGAGATAAAGGCTAAAAGGATATCAGACATTGCACATAGTGAGATAGAAGAGGGAGATCTCTGGCACTCTGCAGAAAAACCTTCATCGTGAAACTACATCTCTGTTAGAGATCAGAAAGTCTAAATAGCCTTCCAGAACCCAACACATTGGACGCATTAATTCCATTGTTCATTAGTTATGTGGCCTTTTTCTCCATGTGTCTTTCTGTTCCATTACTTTTTGATTGCTTTAAAATCTTGAGGTTTGAGGGAAAGCAACAAAGTATAAAAGTTTCGTAAAGCCTTCAGTTTTCTTTTGCTGGCCTTTGAAACTCACACTTTCCCAAAATCTGTAAAGTAAAGCAGGAGTGTTTCCTGCTATTTTTCATTGTTTTTCTGCAAAACCAGGTTAGTACTTATAGGCAAGAAATGGGGATAAATAGAGTTTTTCAAATATGATTCATGAGAATAGTGGGTAGCAAAAATGGGGAAAAGAACTGCTTTTGTTGAATTATGTTGTGAATTTTAATCTTTTCAACAAGCTTGCTAGTGCAACAGTAACCTGATTCTTGATTTCATTTGAATCCTACAGATCTCTACTCCACATAGAAAATCTGTCTGGCTGCAACATGGCCACAGTGACCATGAGATTACAGAGTTTTAAATTCTTGAGGCAGTAGGGAGGGGGGCCAGTAAAACTGCCACCTTGGACTTCTGGAGGGCAGGCTTTGACTTTTTCAGGAGACTTGTTGGTAGGTTCCCTTGGGAGACAGTCCTAACGGACAGAGGAATCCAGGAAGGCTGGACAGGCCACAGTGACCATGAGATTATAGAGTTTTAAATTCTTGAGGCGCTAGGGAGGGGGGCCAGTAAAACTGCCACCTTGGACTTGAGGGCAGGCTTTGACTTTTTCAGGAGACTTGTTGGTAGGTTCCCTTGGGAGACAGTCCTAACGGACAGAGGAATCCAGGAAGGCTGGACAATCCTCAAGAGAGAAATCCCCAAAGCTCAGGAGCAGGCTGACCCAGTGAGCTGTAAGACAAGCTGGTGCAGTAGAAGACTGGCCTGGCTGAACAGAGAGCTTTGACTGGAGCTTGGAAAGAAAAGAAAACTACGGCCTATGGAAGAAGGGGCGGGTCACTCAGGATGACTATAAGGTTTTATAAGACCACGCAGGGAGAAGATTAGAAAGGCTAAAGCCTAGCTTGAGTTTAGTCTGGTCACTGCCAAAAGAGAAAACATAAAATGTTTCTATAAATACATTAACAGCAAAAGGAGAGATAAAGAGGGTCTCCATCCTTTGCTGGTTGGGCGGGGGGAGAAGGTAGTGACCAAAGGTGAGGATAAGGCTGAGGTATTGAATGCCTCCTTTGCCTCAGTCTTTAATAGGAAGACCAGTTCACTGAGTGTTCAGCCTCTTGAACCAGAAGGCAGAGATGGGGAGCGGAATCAAGGCCCCATAATCCAAGAGGAAACAGTAAATGAACCGATGCACCACTTAGATGTGCACAAGTCTATGGGGCCAGAGGAGATCACTCAGGAATTCTGAGGGAGCTGCTGAAAGTGATCACCAAGCCACTTTCCGTCATTTACCAACACTCCTGACTAATGGGAGAGGTACCAATCAACTGGAGCTTAGCTGATGTGACACCCATCTACAAGAACGGCTGGAAGGAGGATCCAGGGAACTACAGGCCTGTCAGGCTGACCTCAGTGCTAGGGAAAGTCATGGAGTAGATCATCTTGAGTGTCGTCATGCAGCATGTACAAGACAACTAGGCAATCAGACCCAGTCAGCATGGGTTTATGAAGAGTAGGTCCTGTTTGACCAACCTGATCTCCTTCTATGACAAGGTGACCCACTTAGTGGATGAGGAAAGATCTACGGATCTGTCTACCTGGACTTTGACAGGCCTTTGACACCATTTCCCGCAGTATTCTCCTGCAGAAACTGGCTGCTCATGGCTTGGATGGGTGTGCTCTCTGCTGGTTCAAAAACTGACTGGACAGCCAGGCCCAGAGAGTGCTGGTGAATGGAGCTAGATCCAGCTGGCAGACAGTCACCAGTGGTGTCCCCCAGGTCTAATTATTAGGGCCTGTCCTCTTTAACATCTTTATCAATGATCTGGATGAGGGTATTGAGTGTACTCTCAGTAAGTTTGCAGATAACACCAAATTGGTGTGATCTGCTTGAAGGTCAAGAGCCTTTACAGGGGGATCTGGACAGGCCAGATCGATGGGCTGAGGTCAGTAGTATGAAGTTCAATAAGGCCAGATGCCAGGTCTTGCACTTGATTGCTAACAACTCCCTGCAATGTTATGGGCTTGGGGAGGACTGGCTGGAAAGCTGAGCGTTGGAAAAGGATCTTCCAACTGAACATGAGCCAGCGGTGTGCCCAGGTGGCCAAGAAAGCCAACAGCATCCTGGCTTATATCAGCAATAGTACGGCCAGCAGGAGTGAGGAAGTGATTGTTCCCATGTACTGGGCTCTGGTGAGGCCACACCTTGAGCACTGTGTCCAGTTTTGGGCCCCTCACTTCAAGAAGGATATTGAGTTGCTTGAACATCTTCAGAGAAGAACAACAAAGCTGGTGAAGGGTCTGGAGAGAAAATCTTATGAGGAGCAACTGAGGGAACTTTGGTTGTATAGTCTGGAGAAGAGAAGGCTCAGGGGAGACCTTATTGCTCTCTGCAATTACATGAAAGGAGGTTGTAGGGAGGTGGGGGTTGGTCCCTTCTTTCATGTTACAAATGACAGGACAAGAGGAAGTGGCCTCAAGTTGTGCCAGGGAAGATCTAGGCTAGATATCAGAAAGAACTTCTTTACAGAGAGGGTTGTGAAGCATTGGAACAGGCTGCCTGGGAGATGGTGGAGTCCCCAACCCTGGACATGTTTAACAGACATGTAGATGTGGTGCTGAGGGACATAATTTAGGAACTCTGGTAGTACAGGGTGAACGGTTGAACTCAATGATCTTAAAGGTCTTTTCCAACCAGATGATTCTGTGATTTTATGATTCTCAAAATAATTGGATTAATAAGTCCCAAAACTAACTTACAGTGAGGGAAGAAAGTACGTTTTTCTACTAAAACCTTCAGTTAAAATGGACTAAAAAACCCCATTTCCTTCAGTTCACATCAAATTACTTAATTAATTGCTAGTTCTGGAAATAGAGAAGCAACAGCAGCAAAAACTGGTAAAGGTATTTCAGGGGAATACTAATTTGGACGATTTATTTGGCTGCTTAAGGATTCTAAATTGTAGTTACTAACTGTCATGGGTTAGAGCTGGGCCAAGGGCACTAGGCAAATGACGGACACTTTCTACCCCTTTCCCCCTTCCCAAAGAGGGGAAAGAGAAAAAGGATAAGGGATGGAAAAGAAAACTAAAACTGCTTTCATGAGGATAATAATAACAGTATGAAATGTATACAAATATATACAATTCCAATACCGAGCCCAATCCCCCTAATGGCAACCACGTCACTGTCACCACTAGTGCTGGGAGCAGACTCTGGGAAAGTCCCAGACCAGGCTCAACAGCAGATGGGAACTGGATTCAGGAGCTGGATTCCAGAACTGGGTCCGGGAATGCATGGCCTGGAATCAAAGGCAGAATGGACAGAGTTCTCCTCAGACACCGTCCATTGAAGAAGAGAGCAAGAGAGAATGAGATCCTCAGCTTTATCCCAGATATGACATCTATGGGATGGGACACATTGTTGGTCAGTTCAGGGTCACCTGTCCTGTCTGCTCCTCCCTACAGGTGTGGCCTCTAACTTACTGCACCCCCGCCGTGGCACACAGGATTTAGCAGTGACCTTGGTCTGCACAGGAGCAAGTGTAAGCAAGAGCCTTTCTGCACACAAGTCCCTGGCAGTAACTGTGAACACCAAGTTTTATCACTTCTCAAAGAATAAACCACCTGTAAAAATACGCCGTTAGCTTCAGAAAGTGCCATCACTGAGAAGAGACTGAGCTGGAAAGTAAAATCCCTTAACAGAATGAGTTCTGTTCTAGTGCAAACAAGGACTCTAACCAAAACAATCTGAAAGTTTTTTGTATCTCGATTTGTTCTCTATTTTTGACTCGATTATTTTTATACAAGGCTTAAAGAAATTTCTGGTGCATTGACCTTGGCTGGCTGCTAGATTCCAAGGAAGACACTCTCACACTTCCTCTTCTCAGCAGGACACAGGGAGAAAATATGAAAAATGTATGGGTCAATATAAATGTATTTTAAAAGCTACTCATGGAAGCAAAGTAAACCAAAAAGATTTGTTCTCTGCCCTCCATCAGCAGGC